>NC_084511.1:12581482-12668982 GCF_024500385.1 Phyllopteryx taeniolatus | reverse complement strand
GTTCCCTACTTATTGTCCACTTTCTTGACAGATGCAAACCCACACAAAAATATTCAGTGTGTGGGGGCCGCTCACTGAAGCGGATCTCTGTTAGTTCCACCCTGTTATTATGTGCACAGCCGAGCTCTGCGAAGGTGGCAACAGCAGTAGTAACATACTGAGTTACGCTCTATGGAAGGCCTGCTGGGAGCCTACTAGCAGACGAGCAGCCAGGGAGAGAACCCACACGGGCAAATCCACACTGCTGGACGCACAAGCTCCATCAGTCAGGTGTTAAACTGGCTAGAAACAAAAAGTGTGTGTCCACGCATACAAAAAAGACACACACATATGCTATGTGTGATAATAAGCTAGTCACTCTCTCTAGGTATCACACCAGGGAACAGAGAGGAGCAAATTTACTAAAGAGGCACCATTTTGTCAGTCATATGGAATTATCTTTGGTTTGCAGCGTCAGATAATGAGCAGCAAACAGTCCGCTATAAAGCATGTTTAAAGGTCCCAGGTTTTATCAAACCAACTTTTTCTAGTGTTTGTGAGTTATATTGGCTCTGTGGTGCCTCAATAAACATGTGAAATATGAATTAACGCATTCCTGAGTTCCAGCTGTTTTTCTACCAAGAGGCCAGAAATCAGGTCATTCGAATTTCTCCAGCTTATCTACAGTTTATCACTAGCGAAGATCTCTGCCTACCTCTCCACTCCCGAGCCAGCGCTGTCAACATAACAAACACTTGTGCTCTCACAAGTGGATCTTCTACACGGAGGCAACCAATCAAAGGAAGGAGGCGGTCTTGCCTATGGCGTGAGTAACTTGTAAATTGGTTTGCTGGTTCTTATGTTTACCTGATAACATCCACGCAAAATCATAAACTCCTCTGGAATGATTTGCGCCTACCAGAGTCGATAAAACATCTTAGCTAGCTCTGAGACCTGCAACTTATTTTATGTACTTTTGTCACACAGTGGGATGTGTTGAATATTTGTAGCGATGCACATTATTTAAACCTCTTTTATTGAAAAGGCAAGAGCCCATTTTGAATCAAACTCAGTTAAGGCTATGAAGTTTATTCTCTGGAAAATGCTTTGGATCTTCACAGTTAAAAAGTTCAGGCTCGCACATTCAAAGGACACGGAGTACACCAACTATATATAGTGATGGAATGTTCCTCTAAAACCGCTTTTTTTAGAGTTCAAAACAGCAGCCTGACAATGCACTGGACAGACGGCTCCTGCTTTTAATCACACAGTTTAGTTCAGGGCAAAAAAGAAGATCGGAAAAGTCAGGTCCTTTTTTTCTTCAAATAAGTAGTATCATGACAACACATAAAGACTAAAATAACTAGCTGCTTGGGATACACATTTATACTGTACACAATTATATGATTAAACAGTTGTTAAGGTCGTCTCCTTGGTTCTACCTTGATCTTGATTTCCATCTTACCTCTTTGGTCATATACAGACAATGCGGGGACACACCTCTTAATCAATCAGTTGATTCGTGGCTAAACTAAGCTCATCAGTGCTCCCTGAATCGTCATGCTACCAATATATGTTGGACAACTCTATGCATCCCACTTTGTATCATCAGTTTCGGGAAAGCCGTTTTATGGTCCAACACGACTTTTCCCCATTGCACAAAGCAAGATTCACAAATGCATGCTTGGAGGAGTTCCTTGTGGAAGTACTTGAGAGCCTTCACCTCAACCCCAACACATTTTGGAACATTAGTGACCTCTGAATTTGTATCAATACACAAAAATGCCCTTAGGCACATTCCAATTCGATTTTTGTAGGAGGTTGACTTCAATTGCCCTTGCTTCTTTCTGGTAAACACCTAAATCAGTGTATGGGAGATAAAGTCTGCATTTTTTTCACAATTTAAAAAATCCCCAGGTGTCTTGATAACATGTATGTGATACATCCATACAGTATCAAAACTTGTGGATGCAAAAAAGCAAAGAGCATAAAATATGTACTTTTTTTCCAACATTTGCACGCATGTTCACAACAACCAATGCAGTAACACTTTAACTGTGATGATAAATATTTAAATATCCTTGACAGAAAAACTACAGTAATACATTTTGAGGAAATTTTTTGTGATTGGGATACCAGATGAGGATGAATGGAAAAGCTCCAGTTGACTCTTTTTGCAATTCTGTAAAGGAATGTTTACACTTGGATGTGGATACTTGGCTGCAGTAGCACTACAGATACACACGCTTCAGTATAGGAAACAAACAGAACAAAGCGTGATGAGTTTCGTCAGGGGCCAAAAGAGGGAACTCAAGTTGAGCCCTGTGGAAGCAATGAGAGATCAAAACACAGCTCAAAGAAGGGCATAAAATGGAATTATAGGAGCGGATTAATTGACGAATGCCATCTGAATGATAAGGCCTGCTCCCTCCTTCGAGGTACTTGGACATCGATTCACACCTCCTCAGTTCATGATGCAAGGAACTGATCAATCTGTTTGCATCGTCATTTAGCCTTGTTAAATATAACCTCTTTTCCCTTTTATCTTTCGCGAGGAAATTAGTCTTGCATTCAATAACTGGCTTTGAATTAAACAGACTTTGGTGAAGGAGATCTCCAGAAATTATTGACTGATTATCAATTAATTTGCTAATGCCCCTGATAGATCCACGGGGAGGGATGAAAAAGAATACAGACAATGGAGAGGGCTGAGTTTTACACCGAGATGAATGTGAATGGCCTGACGAGCCATAATGCGTTTTCCATTGACATGACAGTGAGCGGATGTAACAGATAAAGTTGCACTCTAGGATAGTTAGGACAAATGAGGGAGAGTTTTGAATGCCTGCTTGTTTGTTCAGCTATTGTTCAAGTTACTGTAAAAAAAGGGGTTTGGTAAGCAAAAAGTGCTTGAAATTTTGGTGAAGAGTTTAGCAAGAATCATGGAAGTTGCACCTGATTTGCTTTCGCGGGCCACATAAATTGATGTGCCGGACCGGATTTCACCCGCGGGCCTTGAGTTTGACACGTAATTTAAGGGCTCACAGAAAGTCAAGACTTTCTAAACTTTAACCCTAATATACTGTAATACAACTTCAAACAGTCGCTGCAGTTCTATGATTTAGAAAAACAGGACATGTATATTTACTAACAATGGTCAGCTCATACACAGAACAGCAAGCACATCAACATTACAAACAAGCAGCAACTCAGCCGTCCCATTTTACCTAACATAAACTTAGTGACGTGAGGATTCCACCTTTCCAGGATTTAGCACGTTCATGATCCAGCATTAGCGGGTGCCTCTTCGGATTGGCTGTGCATAGAGCTTTTGGTATTGCAATATTTGATGGTGACTGTGTTGCCCAGTCTCATCTTTTGTAAAACATTAACACAAAATTGAGGCACTGCTGATCGTTTGCTGAGAGGACCCTTCCCTCTCCTCAACAGCTGCCTTCCAGGCATCCCATTTGTTGATGCAAATGACAAAACCACGTGACTGGCAATTAACCGATGTCAGGCTGTAACTGTTATTGCAGGTTAGTAAAGTCGACACATCGAGTAATCGGCTAATTGGTTCAACCCATAGTTTACGGGCAAATCTGCCAAATCAAATGTTGCAGTTCTCCTTTTCCAAATTGTATTAAAAACATAATCCTTGAATGTTGAATTTATCCATCCATCCATTTTCTTTACCGCTTATCCTCACGAGGGTCGCGGGCTGCTGCAGCCTATCCCAGCTATCTTCAGGCGAGAGGCGGGGTACACCCTAAAGCGGTCGCCAGCCAATCACAGGGCACGTAGAAACAAACAACCATTCGCACTCACATTCACACTTACGGGCAATTTAGTGTATTCAATCAACCTACCACGCATGTTTTCGGGATGTGGGAGGAAACCGGAGTGCCCGGAGAAAACCCACCCAGGCACGGGGAGAACATGCAATCTCCACACAGAGGGGACCGGGATTTGAACCCCGGTCCCCAGAACTGTGAGGCAGATGTGCTAACCAGTCGGCCAGCGTGCCGGCTATGTTGAATTTAAATGTATGAATTTAAGGATCTCCCTCTACGATAAGTGCTTCATGAGGTGGCCTCTGCATTCTGTGTCATACAGCAGGAGCAAAAAGTATGTGAAGCCTTTGGTCATAAAATGTGGTCTGTTCTTCATCTAAATTATGAGAATAAACAGATCTGTTTAAACTAATACCATAAAAACAATTAGGTTTTTATATTTTTATTGGAAATAACGTAAACATTCAGAGGACAAGGATGAAAAAGTAAGTGAACCCTTGGATTTAATATCTGGTCAACCGTCTTTTGGCAGCAATAAGCTGCACTAAACGTTTTCCTTCCTTTAGTTGCAGATCAGACGAACACAAGGATCAGGATTGTTTTGGACCATTCCTCTTTACAAAACTGTTGCAGTTCAGCAATATTCCTGTGATGTCTTGTGTGAATAACTCTCTTGAGGTCATGCCACAGCATCTCAATTGGGTTGAGGTCATGAATTCATATATAAACTTGTATAAATCTTGAAAAGGTTGCAAACGTATCTGTAAAAGTCTTGATGTTCATCAGTCCACAATTAGACAAATTGTCTATAAATGGAGAAAGTTCAGCATTGTTGCTCCACTTCCAAGGAGTGGCCACCCTGTAAAGAACTTTAAGATCACAGCGCAGAATGCTCAATGAGGTAAAAGCAAACCTAAAGTCTCAGCTGAAGACTTATAGAAATCACTGGCACATGCCAACATCTCTGTTAACAAATCTACCATACGTAAAACATTAAACAAGAATGGGAGAACACCAATGATTAAGCTGTTGCTGTCTGAAAAAAAAAATTGCTGTACATTTGAAGTTTACTAAAGACACACAGCACTACTGGCAAAATATTCCTTATACAGATGAAACCAAAGTTCAATTGTTTGGGAGGAACACACAGTGCCATTTGTGAAGGAAAAATGGCATAGCACACCAACAGCAAAACCTTATCCCAACTTTGAAGCATAGTGGACGGAGCTTAATGGTATGGGCATGCGTTGTAACCTCAGGGCCTGGACAGCTTGCTATCATCAATAGAAAAATTAACTCTAGTTTATGAAGATATTTTGCAGAAGAACTTGAGGCCATCTGTCCAACAGTTGAAGCTCAAAAGAGGATGGGTGTTGCAACAGGACAATGATCCAAAACACAGAAGCAAATTAATCACAGAATGGCTTCAGAAAAAAGAGAAACATTTGTTTGGAGTGGCCCAGTCCAAGTCCTGACGTCAACCTGATTGAGATGCTGTTGAATGATCTCAAGAGAACTATTCACACCAGACATCCCAGGAATCTTGCTGAACTGCAACAGTTTTGTAAGATGAATGGTCTAAAATTCATCCTGATCGTTGCGCATGTCTGATCTGCAACTACAGGAAACGTTTGTTTGAGGTTATTGCTTCCAAAAAGGGTCAACCAGTTATTAAATCCAAGGGTTCACTTACTTTTCCCTCCCTGTCCTGTGAATGTTATGTGAATATTATTTTCAATAGAAATATGAAAACATTGTGTGGTATTAGTCTAAGTAGGCTGTTTGTTTATTCTTGTCATTTAGATGAAGACCAGACATGATTTTTATGACCAATTTATCCAGAAATTCAAGAAATTCCAAAAGGAAAAGGTCACCCTCTGTTCACTAATGCTTATCTACTGTCATTGGAAATTAATATTAATTGGGAATTAGCGTTTCTATTTGTAAGAGTGAATAGCAATAAGTAGTTTCAATATAATTACAGATCACAGTGTATTAAAGGTATATTTTTTTCCTGATTTTATGGCGCCCCCGGAAGCCACGGCACCCTTAGCATTCGCCTAGTTCACCGAATGGGCGAGCCGGTCTGCTCACGCATACACACCTATGCACACGTAAAGGCCTGCTACATCCTACGCTATCGATCCACACACCACTCTTCATTAGAAGGAAGGATGCAGAGGCAACAGGAACAGTGGGACGTCGTGTGCATGTATGTGCACAAGTTGTATGTGTGTGTATATGCATGATCAAAGAAGTTGTGTGGTTACACTCTCCCTGTGTGTATGTAAGAGCATCTTACATCCCCGTGTCGCTTTACAGGGTGTGTTCAGGTGCTAGCAGCATCTGGGAGCAGATCAGCGTTACTCCACTGCAGTGTGTCCTCGCTGGGTGTTCCTATGGAAACTCTCTCCTTCTGTGTATCATTAGACATTGTAGTGTCAAATGCTCCAAGTAGGAAGACACAGAAATACTCATTATAAATCTCATCTCGACTTGAGCACACACAGGATGAGAGACCCAATTGTTAGAAAACATTCTCAATGTATCTCAATGTTGTTATTATTGTTGTTGTTGTAATTTGCTTGTAGTGGTTTTTGGCAAAATATTAGAGGTGGCTGACATAAGGTAAGCAAAATACTCGACACCTCCTATAGGCAGCTTTTCACCACAGCAAACAAACTGTTACCAGACAAACATGAATTTATTCCCCATAATTGTGAAGTTGTTTTGACCAAACTATCAAACACTTGCATAAAAAAATTTACAGTATAGTAATGATGCAGAGTCTTACAATGAATAATAAATATGTTTCTTGTTTGCAGGAGTGTTTGTGGATGTCTGTAAATAAAAGCATGCTTTACTTTCACTTTCAAAAATATTATCACCTTTGGGTTTCTCTTTAAAAGTGTCTTGTGGGAGTGGGCCGGGAGGGGGTACAGGTAAAAAGGGTAAATGGACTGCACTTATATAGCGCTTTACCTACACTATCACAGTGCCCAAAGCGCTTTTCAAAGCCTTTCATACATTCATACACCAATGGGCGGCTACTGCCATGCAAGGCACTGCCAGAGCCACTGGGGGCACAACGGACTGTCACTGACCAACTACTGAACCTGGCTGAGACTCATAATATCATAATTTCAATCCAGTTTTCATCACAAACATAGTACTGAGACAGCACTTTTAAGAGTAACAAATTACATCCTCATGCACGCTGACAAAGGTGAACACACGTTCTTACTCTACTTGACCTAACTGCCGCATTTGATATTTGATATTGACCATTCCGTTTTACTCGATCGATTGCACAACTGGGTGGGTATTTGAGTACAGCGTTAAACTGGTTTCACTCTTATTTAACAAACAGATTTTTTTAGTGTCCATATAAACAATCACGACTGATCCCTCGCTCCCCTCCACTGCGGTGTCCCTCAGGGCTCCGTCCTTGATCTAATAGTGTTTTCATAATACATGCTCCCTCTTGGTCAGTTGTTCAGCCACTTTCAGGAAATATCATATCATTGTTATGGTGATGATACCCAGATCTATTTCTCTGCTAAACCAAAAAAATTTCACCAACTCACTGCCCTCCTTGACTGTTTAGATGACCAAATAGTGGATGACTCAAAATGTTCTTCATCTGAATCCTGACAAAACTGAAGATATTCTAATTGGTCCAAAATCTTTGTAAATGCTGCTACTCATAGTGGCTAACGTCACCAGAATATAAATCCACTTCTAACAATCTCTGTATCATCTTCGACCAGTACATGACATTTGATCATCATGTCTCCAAACTCGTCCAGTCCTGCTTTCTTCAGTTATGAAATATTGCTAGAATCAGACCTATTTTGCCCCTTTCGGCCCTTGAGCAATTAATCCACACATTTATATTTTCACGGTTAAATTACTTTAATTCCATCTACACTTGCCTCAGTCAGTTTTCTCTCAATCAATTACAGTTAATCAAAAATACAGCAGCTATATTTTTAACAAGAACAAGCTACTAGTCCCACGTTACTTGCATCCCTCCATTGGCTTCCAGTAAAATTCAGAATTAACTGTAAGATCTTTTTGATCCTTATAAAGCACTTCATGACCTCGTCCCTACCTACAGTACTTCTCTGAGGTACTTCACCTTCATTCCACCACAAGCCGTCTCCGATACACTAATCTTGGCCATTTAGCCATCCCTCGCCCAAACCATATCTCAAAAGGTGTCTGTGGATTTGCATTTTTAGCCTTAACTCTCTGGAACTGGCGTCCACAATCTGTTGGATCTGCTGAATCATTTTCATTTCAAATCAAACAATGCCTAAAAATTTTAGTTCAAATGCCCTATCTTTATTGTTTGGATATTTTCCCTTGTCATGTCTGCATTTTTGTCTACTGCGTCTACATGCTTGTCTTTTTTAATGTCTCTACTTTGCATGTTTATGTGTTTGTGAAGCGTTTTTCTGTGTTTTAAAAAGTGCCATATAAATAAAACTTTACTTACTTAAAATGCTGTGTATATATCAAAATAATGTGTAGATAAAATAATATAGTATGTAATATTATAATATAATATAATAATCACAGAATGAATAAGTAAAAAAAGAAATATTTCTTACTGATAATCATGGGACACATTTTTATTTTGGGACTTCATGTATAATTAGGGTGAGAACATATATGTTTTACTTAAATCAGTTACAATGTAGGCGGCACGGTGGCCGACTGGTTAGAGCGTCAGCCTCACAGTTCTGAGGTGCGGGGTTCAATCCCCGTCCCCGCCTGTGTGGAGTTTGCATGTTCTCCCCGTGCCTGCGTGGGTTTTCTCCGGGCACTCCGGTTTCCTCCCACATCCCAAAAAAACATGCATTAATTGGAGACTCTAAATTGCCCGTAGGCATGACTGTGAGTGCGAATGGTTGTTAGTTTCTATGTGCCCTGCGATTGGCTGGCAACCAGTTCAGGGTGTACCCTGCCTCCTGCCTGATGACAGCTGGGATAGGCTCCAGCACGCCCGCGACCCTAGTGAGGAGAAGCGGCTCAGAAAATGGATGGATGGACAGTTACAATGTATTATTGTAACTGCCGCTATGTTCAGCGTCAACTTCGTTTTGAGTTTCAACACGTTTGCCATGTTACTCTGCATTTGCCTGGCGACCAGATGTTATCATGCCTCCTTACTCCAAACGTGGTATGTGCTGGATCAGGTATGGTGAGAAAGCAATACTGTGCTATCAGTGTTGCCAAATTGGCAACTTTCTAAATGATCTGTCGACTTTTCAACTCCTCTTAGCGACTTTTTTCTCTTCAAAAGCGACTCGCGACAAATCTAGCCACTTTTTTGGATGTTTTAGATACATGAAAGCACATATCACTCTGCAGTTAATTCCCTCAACGAGTAGCCGGTGCTGCCGTGATCCCCTCTGCCACCGCGAAGCATTCACAGACGGTCAGGTTCACAGCCTCTCGCAGCAGTCCCACTGCAGTCAGAGCAGAGAGGAGACCAACACACCTCCGTGCCGAGACTGCAAATGAAATTTGCATGTGCAAAGCTGCCGCTGTTTCCATCTTGGTTTACAGAGCAAGATGTAAATGTGAATGTTTCTTCACTGTCATGCAAAAATAAATCACTGCATTTGACTCACATACCCTAAACTGCGACTTGGTCCCAATCCCATCGTTCAATTTAATGAGCCAGTTAATAGATTCGGTTTGTTCATGAATGTCACAACCCTCCAGTCTTTTGAATAAATTTGTTACTCTAAAATTTAACAAAGCAGAACAAAAATGATTTAAATTTAAAGAAAACAGAAGAAAGTTAATTTGCAGTTCTAATAATTTTTTTAAATTCACTTACTGTATATCAATATCATTTATCTTTAACTTTTAGTGACTTTTATGACAGCCAATAGCTACTTTCCTTACTAAGGAGTTGGCAACACCGTGCGCTATATACCCAGTTGTACAATGGCGTCAAACTCAACAGAGGCGGACTCTGCAGAAGGTTTAGTGTGCCTACCAAAGAGGGGCAGCAAGTCGGTTGTGTAGATATAAATTGTCTCTAAAAAACAAGATGCTGTGCATCGTCAGGTATTGTGGGGAACCTGCCTCGCTCCTGTTGATACCTCAGGAGGTAACCTTTAGCAACACTTTAAAAAAAAACACACACAACAAAGCCATGTACGATAGTTGCATGGCTAAACCATCAGCGACCAGTGCTTCAACCTCAAGTAAGCAAAGTACCAGCCGTCAGGGCTCACTGAACCTTTTGAAAGTATTACTCCTTATGAACATAATTCAAAACAACAAGCAGAAATAAGTTTGTAGTGAAAGATATGATGCCCATTAGTAAATGGACAAAGCCTGGGTTTACGGCTCTGATAAGAACAATGGATAAGCAGTACAGAATTCTGTCATGAACACTTTTTAGCCAGGTTGTCATATCTGAGCTATATAAAAGATGCAGACAGAGAGTTGCAGCACAGCTGAAAACAGTGGATTTTTTTTGCAACGAGACATCTGGCCGTAAAGAAAGATTGTTCTGTATAGTTCTCAGTAAGAACTGTACAGAATAATCTGTCTGACTGTCTGTGCCATACACATTTTGCACTTTAGTGTGTTGTGCTGCTGTTACTGAATGAATGTAATATTTTCATTGGTGTACAAAAAGTTTTTTTTTTCCTTCTTAAGATTTAATTACTATACTATAAATTTGTTTATTTTGTGTTCATTGGGACTTTGGATTTACCTGTCTAATTGGTTAATATTTGTATAATAAATACATATATTTGTCTTTATAATAAAACAGATTGCGTTATTGCTCGCGTTTGTTGAAAAATAGAAGACAAACTAAAAAAAAAAAATCACATTAAATCGCAATATTGAGGGGAAAAAAAATCACAATTAGATTCATTTCAAAATCGTTCAGCCTGAATAAACAGTGTTAACATCTCAATATGTCACTCCTTTTCTCTGGATATAATGATGCCTGAATGTGCAGTTTTGTTTTGTTTTTTAACAGCAAGACGTTACTGCTGCATGGCAGCGACTCACTGACTTGGTGTACAATAATGGTTTGGTTATTTAACTAGGTGTTCATGATGGGTAAAAGGCTTATGGTTCTTATCTATAGTTTGAGGTGAGGGTGCGATCTGTGCAGTGTCATACTCAAACATGTAAGAACACAACTAAAGACTAATGCATTTAGAGTGTGTGAGCAGGGCTAAGAGTCAGCCAAGTTAAATAGAAGCATATGGAAAAAGAGGCAAGGGCACAGTATACACACACAAACAGTGTGAGAGTCACAGACTGACCTCTGAAGTGGGAGTCTCCCGCTGTGTTGTCGATGGGCACCTTCTTAATGGCTGAAGAGCGATAGACGATGTGCATCCTTCCTCCTCCTGCCTCCTCTTCCTCAATCATTCCATCGCCTCTTTCCGCAGGCTCGATAAAGTACTCGTCTTGCTCCGTCCTGATCATACCAGCCTAAAAAGATGAAATAAGATAAATTTGACTTAAAAAACCCCTATGATGACAAACAATTCAGGAAGACATTTTCCCTTGCCCGGACGCAGGTCACTGGGGCCCCCCTCTGGACCACGACGTGGAGGTGGGGCTCGAAGGAGAGCGCCTGGTGGCCGGGCCTAGCCCGAAAGGGTAATGTGGGTCCCCCTTCCCACGGGCTCACCACCTGTGATAGGGGCCATAAGGGTCAGGTGCAGTGTGAGCTGGGCGGTGGCCGAAGGCAGGGACCTTGCCGATCCAATCCCCGGCTACAGAAGCTGGCTCTAGGTACGTGGAACGTCACCTCTCTGGCAGGGAAGGAGCCCGAGCTGGTGTGCGAGGTCGAGAACTTCCGACTAGATATAGTCAGGCTTGCCTCCACACACAGCTTGGGCTCTGGTACCAGTCCTCTTGAGAGGGGTTGGACTCTCTTCCACACTGGAGTTGTCCACGGTGAGAGGCGCCGAGCAGGTGTGGGTATACTTATTGCCCCCCGACTCGGCTTCATTCATGTTGGCTTCATAAGTTGTGATCTCCAACTCTCACTGGAGGGGTTCGCAGCCGATTGTGAAGCGGCTGGGATGAGAATCAGCACCTCCAAATCTGAGACCGTGGTCCTCAGTCGGAAAAGGGTGGCGTGCCCTCTCCGGGTCGGGGATGAGATCCTGCCCCAAGTGGAGGAGTTCAAGTATCTTGGGGTCTTGTTCACGAGTGAAGGAAGAATGGAACAGGAGATCAACAGGCGGATCAGTGCAGCGTCTGCAGTGATGCGGACTTTGTATCGGTCCGTTGTGGTAAAGAAGGACCTAAGCCGAAAGGTGAAGCTCTCGATTTACCGGTCGATCTACGTTCCTACCCTCACCTATGGTGACGAGCTGTGGGATCTCAGAGTAGAGCCGCTGCTCCTCCACATCGAGAGGAGCCAGATGAGGTGGCTGGGGCATCTGATTCGGATGCCTCCCGGACGCCTCCCCGGTGAGGTGTTCCGGGCACGTCCCACCGGGAGGAGACCCCGGGGAGGACCCAGGAGACGCTGGAGAGACTACGTCTCTCAGCTGGCCTGGGAACGCCTCAGGATCCCCTCGGAAGAGCTGGAGGAAGTGGCTGGGGAGAGGGAAGTATGGGCGTCCCTGCTAAAGTTTCATAATTGAACGCTTGTAGCATCGACAAACACCAATTGATCAAGATGTTGTTTACGTGGCTGACTGATTAGCATAGTCACTCTGGCCTCCCGGTGTGCAGTTTGTCTCTCTTGAAGTTTGTTTTACAAGTTTCACCAATGTAAACTACTAGATTTAATTTAACTCAATGAAATATGTACAAACATGGTAACTGAACGCAAGACAGTAACTGGATGAAAATGTTAAGATCATTTTGCGCCTACTAGCGTATACCTTTTTTTTCAAATAAGACAAAAACAGGCGGCAGGGTGGACAACTTGTTAGCGCATCTGCGTCACAATTCTGAGGACGGCGTTCAAAAATGTAAAATGTGACTAAGCCGAATGTCACACACACACTGTAGAACAATTGTGTGTTTATGTGTTCCTTTAAGGGGTGTGGCCCAGTTAGTTCTAACTCAGAAAAAAATCGCTAGTTGGGACACTCGTAAGTCAAGGTACAAAATGTAGGCCTATTTGAAAAAAGACAAACCAAACTAATTTCTAACTTAGGTGCCAGTATGTGATGTATATAAATGAAGTGGTACTGTAGTGCATAAAGTGCCTTATGCATCCAAAGAGCAAAAAAATATGTATATGTGTGCCCCATTCACACATACAACAATAAATACACACAGACAGTACAAACTACACACTTAAACACTCAATAGAAAACCCACACTTTTCTTTTATTTGATCTCATTATGTGTACCTACCTGATGAAGTGGCCATTGATTGTATAGAAAATAGCTGTGCTTTTCTGGTGTTCGACACTGCCAGTGTTGCTACCAGAGTCATAAACTACATTCATGACCACACCAGCATAATTTCCCTGCTATGTTTAAATGCCGAATCTAAGCAGCTAATTGGCTAATCTAACAAAAACCTGAGCACTCACACAGTGCACATTTCCCCTCCCGTTGATGATGTGTGATCCTGACTGGGAGTAACATGGAACGAGAAGGAAAGTGGGTGTGCTATTGTGGTTGAGAGTCTGTCGTGTTGTGTAGCAGCTGCTTTCTGTGTCAGTGTGACCGTCGCAACAAAAAGGTGATATTACACCCTGTTGCAACACTGATTTGCTCATATATTGCTACAAAGACACACAATGGACTGACTAGATTACTATTAAGGACCTTAGATAACATACTGTACATTTTGGTGACTTCTTCTTTTTTTTTTTTAATCCAAAAGATTATAAAGATTATTTCTGGTCACTGATGGTGTAATGGTACACTCGCCTGACTTTGGAGCGGGCAACGTGGGTTCAGTTCCCACTCAGTGATGGTGTTAATGTGAGTGCGAATGGTTTTCCATGTCTATATGTGCCCTGGGAATGACTGGTGACCAGTTCAGGGTGTAGTCCGCCTTTCGCCCGAAGTCAGCTGGGATAGGCTCCAGCGCCCCACGACCCTAACCAGGAAAAGCGGTGTTGAAAATGGATGGGTGGATGGATATTATTTCTCAAACTCTTCAAAATGATGAACCACTTAACCATGTGTGTACCAGTGTCTGTTTTGTTGTGTTTGCAGCATTTTTATTTTGATGTTGTTTAATGTGATTGCGGCATTTTTGTTTATCTTGCAGCATTTTTCTTTTGTTGTTGGTTTATGGAATTGCAGCATTTCTGTCTTGCAGAATCTTTCTTTTGCTGTTGTTTTTTGTGATTGCAGCATTTTACTTTTGCTGCTGTTTTCTCTGGTTGCAGCATTTTTATCTTGCAGCATTTTTCTTTCTTTCTTTCTTTCTTTTCTTTTCTTTTCTTTTATGTGCGTGTGTGTTTTTCGTCCCGCGTCATTCCTGCTATGCAGCATATTGCCGTTTGCACTTGCACGAAAATCAAGATATGTCGCCATTTACTCCCTGACGCACGTTGCAAAATCTATGGAAATAGAGCCCAAAACGTCTTCTATCCCAGTAATTCTCAACCAGTGCGCAGTGAGAGATCTTCAAGTGTGCTGTGGGGGTTATTGAATTTCACTTAACTGGTTCAAAAAACATAATTTATTTACAACAAATAATGTATCTTTGCTCATTTATTTAGGCCAGGGATGTATAGTGTCAGGCAGAACAATGACATGCTCTTCAACTAGGTGGTGAAATGCACAATTAACCCCTGTATCAAAGTTTTGTGGTGATCTTTGAGATATATTTTCGAATGTGGAATATGTGCCTTGTCTCAATACAGTGGAACGTCGATTTAACGGACTAATAGGGGTGAGAGGTCGTTCATTACTGCTGATTCTCCGTGACACTGAAGCACTTTTTTTGTGGCCATATGCACCCATATTACTGTACAGTGCAAAATTAATGTTTTTTGTACTTTTTTTCGTGGCCTAAAATGTCCAGTCCAGTACAACGTTATTGTAAATAAATACAAAAAGCTTGAAAATGTTTGAATAGTTTTAAATTTTATCCAAATTTACCACACCGGTGTGCTCGGTCACGGTGAAATTGTCGACATACAATACTCATCGTAGGCGAGTCACTTTCAGGAGCCGCAAGGAATTCGTGTGCTTCCTATTTCGAAATTAATTATCATAGACGAACAGCTTGACAAATAAACTGTTATTGTACCAAAAATAGCATGTTCCGGACTGCAGTATGGATCCAGAGACATCTCTTCAAGAAAAAACAGCCGCCATCACGCTATGATGCGCTCTCTGCACAGAGCTCTATGCGACAATAGATAGAACTCCCGCCATCATGGCCACCACGTCAATGCATTGCCTGGAAATGTCGCCACATTCAACATGGCCACCACGTCAATGCATTGCCTGGAAATTTTGCCACATTCAACATAGCCACCACATAGGGATGGGAGCCACGTCTGTTGGCAGGATCTAGTCATATTGTACAGTACATCTGTGACCCAGAAATGCGTGTACAGTCTCTGCCTATATTGCGCCACAGATCCAGTAAACAGCAGCAGTCAATTCTGGAACTAACAGACTTTGTCAACACCAGTTTAAGTGGCAACTGGAAACTATTTTTGGACACATGTACTCTCCAGATGGCTGTTACTTCCGTTAAATCGGGGTCCATTAAATCGAGGTTCCACTGTTGGAAAACACTGTTTTAACCGATCTGCAAATATAATTACACTTAATATGCAATGAAATAATGACTCAAACCTTATTTTGAATATAATGACAATAATGAAAAAAAAGTTGTCGATTTAAATTTTACATTAGTATGTCAATGAAGACCGAGCTCCACACTTTTGTTCAAAATGTCTCCATCAGCCAATCGTCAAAAACTATGTGTGCTGTGGAATAAGTTATTTAGTTGATACAAGCAGGCTCACTAAATAGTTAAAGGAAATTAATGACTGATGAATGAATTTATTCAAGTCACCCCAAAAAATATTTCAGTTGGACACTGAGTTACCACTTTTACTGTGAAACCCTACTAATTATTTTGAAAGGAGGCTCACTTTCCTTTTACACAGTTCTTTTCCAATTCTGTATTTCTCTTTATAGGCCTGAGTCTTTGGTCATGAAACCATGTCACCTAGCCATTGACCTATCATCTCACTCTCACCCTTCCTCCCTCTTGATTCATTTCCCCGAAGCCGTGGTGCGGCATTCAGATCGGAGCTGATGGATCTTAGATGGTGAATGCGATGCCACTCAAGAAGACCAAGCAGTGCGGGGAGAAGCGCTGTGTCAAAGTGGGACTGAGACATCGCTGGATCGATCAAAGTCAACACAGTGGTGAAAAGGGGTCTGGTTGAGGGGTAGGGGGTGGATGGGCTTGGGTCAAAGGGAGGGGACTATGTGAGTGGACATGTCCTTTGAAAAGCTGAAGCCAACACAGTGTCTGCACAAAACATCAAGAATTTAATACTGTGAGAAGTACTGCCTCAGAGAGGAATGTTCACTCTACAAGCATTTATGTTATCTTGAAGTGATCAATTTCAAACTTCCTAATATGCCCTTTCTAGATTAAAGCAAGAACTGGTACTGGTACTGGTGGTATTTCTCCCTCTTTGTACTTATTTAACAGTATCACGTATCACCTATCTCCTCCAAATATCAAGGATTCTTTTTTAATACAGTTTTAAAGACCGTGTATTGTGAATTTAGAGATTTGTTTCTCAATACATTGTATGTTTGAAGATATTTTCTAAAAAGATGCAAAGACTGAGAACTAGTACTCAATTGTAGAGCTACAGTATCACGTTTAACTGTTTTCCCATTGTCAGTTTTCCATTTTTTTGGCGTGGCGAAAACACTTTGGAGTCTGATATAAGCCACCCCTCCCCCACTATAGAAGAACTTGAGCGCTTTGGCTCGCATCAGCGGTTAGCTGTTGCAAATGCTATGTGCAGTTAGCTTGCTAGCTATGCCTAAACCCCGAAAATGCATCTTCCCTTCAGATAGTCCGCTGGCATGGCCGCTTTAGAGCACCTCGTTGTCGGCTGTGAGTGTGCGCACATCACAGAGAAGGCAGCAGAGTGAGGGGAAAGAGAGCCCAACTTGACAGCAACCATGTGGACCGGGGCTTCAGGCTGGCGTGGCCTCATTTTGCCGTTAGTGCACGCATAGAGAAGGTGGAGGAGCGAGCTGGGAAAAAAAAGTCCGACCTGACAGCCAGCGTGTGGTCCAGGGCTTTGGGCTGTCATGGCAGCTTTAGATCTCGTTGTTGTCGGCCATTAGTGTGCAGACATTACAGAGATTCATGCTAGCGTAGCATCTCTTTGTCGCAGCGTAAAAAATTCCACACACCATAGGCTTTAAGCGAATATATTTTATATATATATATATATATTTTTTTATATTTCAAACATTTAGTTATTTGTAGGAATAAGAAAGATGCTACACGAAGTAGCATCCATTTTTCCAGTAGTGACATTTAATTGACATTTGACAGTTAATGGGGGTCTGGTTTCAACACATCATTTGAGAGTGGAGACAATGGCTTGATATTTGATCATTTTGAAACCACATTTACTGTATATACTTGATTTTTTTTAAAAACATTTGAATTTGGCAGGGTTGTGAATAACCCTCTTTTTTAGTGTGTCAAATTTAGAAGACAAATGTATTTTCACTTTCCAGGGAATTTAATATTTTGAAAGAGGATTCCTGGGCTGGCAGTGGCAGTTGTCTGATCTTAAAAAGTAATTTAAAAAAAAACACGAAATAAAATAAAATGTTTCACACCAACATAAGAAAAAGACTGCGGGGGAAATAAGTACAACATCTTAATAGTTAATTTGGGCCAGACCACAGCAGGGAAAAAATATCTGTATCATCGCTCCTGCGACTTTTCCTGGGAATCGATGACAGACAAATGCTTTAAGAGTTTTCTTCTACAAATGTTTTTTTCATTCCCATCAACAAAATAAACTTTAAATCAGCTCCATTGCATTGGCATACACATTCAATTAGTTTCACCAAGGCTATTGCAACTAATTGCTTTTGAATGCCTTGCAACAATTGCTTTATCACCAAATAAATGTTTAGTTATTTTCATTAGACCATTATTTTTTCAACGAGGGGTTGCTTGAATAGCTTACCTTTTAAATGAATGATTTTCTATGGTATTCTATGAAAATTATATACCCTAACAACTTTGAAATAATGGTCAAGTATACAATCGTTTGTAGATGAATTACAGCAGTGTTACTGTGGCATGTAGTATACAACAGGACATAGAAATAAAAAAAAATCTTCAGAAGTCAATAGTGCACATTATACATAGGTTTAGTAAAAGAAAATTCCATCCATCATCCATCCATTTTCCATTCCGCTTATCCTCACTAGGGTCGCGCATGTGCTGGAGCCGAACCCAGCTATCTTCGGGCGAGAGGCAGGGTACATCCTGAACTGGTCACCAGCTAATCGCAGGGCACATATAAACACTCACATTCACACCTACGGGCAATTTAGAGTCTTCAATCAACTTACCACGCATGTTTTTGGGATGTGGGAGGAAACCGGAGTACCCGGAGAAAACCCGCGCAGGCACGGGGAAAACATGCAAACTCCACACAGGCGAGGCCGGGATTTAAACCCCGGTGTTACAAAATTATTTCACAGTGAAAAGAGGTATATGAGTAGATGTGTCTTAAAAAAGCCATCAATTAGTTTTAAATGATTTATAAGTTCACATCATATTTAGGTGTGTGTTAGTGTTTTAAGTAATGAGGCTGTGATGTACCCTTGTGTATAGTTTTGACACTGCAGTATTATTATTCATACTAGGGTTTACAAGTTCTATTTTACTAGCAAGCCGCCACAATAACGTCCACAATGACGTGATTATAAAAACACGGCGGCTTGCTATCATATTTCCCAGCTTCCCTAGCGCCGTTGTATAGTTGTTAAAATGCTGTTTTAAGTCAGTTAATCCCCTAATACCATAAATAGTTGAAATAATGTGAATGTTACTAGAGCTTATGCGTCTATCCGCCTTCTGCAGCTTTTGTTGCGTCTTAACTATTTGTTTTTGTCTTGCACCAAGGGTGAACGTGTTATCTGAGCACATGACCTTTCTAGCTTTCATTACGTTGTGCGAGACGGCTGATGTGCCAATGGTCACATGGGAGGTGGAAAATACCTCCGTAAAGTTGCAGTATTAAAACTAAACCCTAGGTTGTGCCACAATAATACATATCGTACTAAAGAACAAGCAAACATTTTTGTAATATACTGATCAGACTTAATTAGAAAAACAAATTAGGAGGCGATGACCACTAACATTTATTGTATATAAATATACCAATGTATAGAAAGTCATGGGTGTGCATTATTCATAGGAAGAAGGGTTCTCCTGATTTTTGGAGTCAATTTTGGGGGTACGCATTTTACTCGACAGCCTATTATACATGAGAAATTTCAGTATTCAATAATCAAAAATATACGACCCCTGTGGTACGCTGCTTAACAAAAGGAACCAGCATGCATCAAAGTGACGGAAATCAGTGGCAAAGCCAATATTACAGTACCTAATCATTTTCAGACATACTTTTAATAACTATTATTTATATTTTAAGAATTAGTGAAAGTATCGCCTACATAAAGTGTGACTGGCAGGCTATTAAATCTATTTCTGCTCACATTTCAATCACTTTATAAATATACTGAACAAGGAATGGCCTAAGTGACACATTTTTATTATCTTCAAGATTAAAGAAGAGAATAACTTTCTTTAAAGTGTAACCTGCGCCACATGCTCACATCTGGCTCACAATTAAACAAAACACCCCCTCAAACCACACAACTCATAATATGTTGAATGTTATTATAACTACTCTCATGGCCAATGAGACGGTGTCATAAACCACAACCCTCCAACCGGCAGTCTCCAAATCTGGACTGTGCAGCTACCAGAGGTGGATCCTGCATTTTGAAAATACATCGACTTGAACTTGAAATTGTGAAAGAAGTAACCTGAACCATGTGGAGGTGTCCTGCAGGGCACAGCGAATGGATGTTGTGGTGACGATCAAAGTTACTCCCTGTTGGGGTCCTTCAGTCAGTCCACTTTGTGTGTGTGTGTGTGTGTGTTTGTGTGTGTACGTGTATCTCCTACATGCAGTAATCCTCAATTTCATTCACCCTTTGATTTATAAGAGAATCAATCCCTTACAGAAGGCTGCAATAAAAAAAAAAAAAAATCAGAAGCATTTCAAAGAGGCAGATTAAAGACAGACGTCACTGAAAATATCAGCCTTTGTTTCATAAAATCACCTTGTGACCCCCTGCTATGCTCACACATTTACATTTTGTGCTGGCACAAACTTGAGATTTATATAAGTGTTTGCATTAAGATAAACTAAACTAAAGCTAAGCTAAACTGCTAAATAATACTGCAGTGTCAAAACGATACACTACTATGGATGGGCATTCCATTTGATTTCCTTTGTGGGAAAATAATTCAATCCATAATTGTTCATTCTAATCATAAATTTTAACGGAATGGGAGGAGAATGCTCCCTGTCCATTCCAATGTCATAATAGGGCAGAATAATATTGCCCAGAGCTGTTGCCATAGTCTGTAATTTCCTACATCTGATGTTATCTGTCTTCTTTAGACAGCAAACTAATTCAGAATGAATCAGCAGCGCTTCTGCTGTATACAAGGGCTTGAATGACTTGAGATTTTTTTTTTTGTCGACTATGTGACAAAAGTCGTGTCAATGTCGCTAAATCGATTACGTCTGGGCTGAACAATTCAGTAAAAACTCAAATTGCGATTTTTCTGGGAATGAATACAGTTTTGATTTGATTCACACATTTTCTTCAAATCAAGCTTCAGCGCAATATTCCTTATTTACAGTAACATTTAGTAACATATCATACCATAAAAACATTAAAAGCTATTACTCTAATACTGTAATGAAGACACTTAAAAGGCTGTGTGAGGCACCCCTTTTTCAAGGTTTTAAAATTGGTTCAGGAGGTACGGTGACCGACTGGTTAGCACATCTGGCTCACACTTCTCAGGACCTGGTTCAAATCCGGCCTCCCCTGTGTAGAGTTTGCATGTTCTCCCTGTGCCTGCGTGGGTTTTCTCCAGGCACTCTGGTTTCCTCCCACATCCCAAAAACTTGCATATGGTAGGGTAACTGAAGACTCTAAATGGCCCGTAGGTGTGAATGTGAGTGCAACAGTTTAAGCGCTCGCTGTCATACATAGTTTATATAAATGTGTAATTATATGTAATACCGAATGTAAAAATATATTTATTTTACCCAAAAAATTTAAACTTGTACTAATGTTTCAGTGTAGATAAATGTAAGATTGTATGTAATTTTTTTAAATTATTTTTTGACAGACACTAACTGCTTCAAATGGAGGATAAGGCACTTAGGCCTAAAATTCATATCATGGTATAAATGGAATCCCTATTGCAATATAAACTTCAGTGTAAAAATTACAATGAAAGTGTTTCTGAAGGGGCTATTTAATTGAGAAATGTAAATATTTCCTTTTAAAAGGTG
Organism: Phyllopteryx taeniolatus; assembly: GCF_024500385.1. Lineage (NCBI taxonomy): Eukaryota > Metazoa > Chordata > Actinopteri > Syngnathiformes > Syngnathidae > Phyllopteryx > Phyllopteryx taeniolatus. Next base: position 12,647,597 of record NC_084511.1, on the reverse strand, counting down.
TCGAAAGTATCATTTTCAAACGTCTTCATTTTCTTTTTTGTAATGAAATAAATGTAACTATATATATATTTTTTTTTCACGACCATAAGGCGCACTCAAAAGTCTTAAATTTTCTCCAAAATGGAGGGGCTGGGGGCCTTGTAATGCGGCACGCCTTATGTGTGTACCGAGTTCCAAAATCTATAAATGTTGTTGTGTGATGAGCGCTCCGCTTGACTGACTGGGAGCATTTCCTGCCGACACGCTGCTAATACAGAGGAAAGGTGGACGTGACTGAGTACAGCATGCGGACGTAAAGGGGGAAATGTGAGCTTGAAGGAGGACGCTAAAGGCACGCTCCCAGTAGGTATATAGCGCTGGTATGTGAATTGTGCAAAAAAACATTGGTTTGGCTAAGGACCCTTGAAAATGGCACCTACGAAGAGACACGCTTACGAAGCACAGTTTAAACTGCAAGCTGTCAGTTACGCGGAGGAACATGGGAATCGAGCAGCTGCGAGAGAATTCAAGATCAACGAATCCATGGTTTGCAAGTGGAGTAAGCAGGAAAACGATCTTCGCCAAGTCAAGAAGACGAAGCTCAGTTTCCGCGGAAACAAGGCGAGGTGGCCCGAGTTGGAAGACCAACTCGAGCAATGGATTAATGAGCAAAGAACAGCCGGGAGAAGCGTCTCTACAGTCACCATTCGACTGAGGGCAATAACGCTTGCAGAAGAAATGAAAATCGAACATTTTCAAGGAGATTCATCTTGGTGCTTTCGTTTTATGAAACGGCGCCATGTATCCATCCGGGCAAGGACTACCGTGTCGCAACAACTTCCGGCGGATTACAAGGAAAAGCTGGCCATCTTCCGCTCCTTCTGCAGTAAAAAGATTGCCGACAAATACATCCAGCCCAACCACATCACCAACATTGACGAGGTGCCGCTCACTTTCGACATCCCGGTGAACCACACTATCGAGAAGAAGGGGACCGCCACAGTAGCGATTCACACAACGGGGCACGAGAAGTCGGCTTTTACTGTTGCCTCTTCTGGAAAAAAGTGTTCACTACAGCCATTTGCATCCTTTTTGGAAAGTCTACCACCATCTGTTCCTCCAAATTCCTTTCCTAGATGCCGTACTTACCCATCACTTTTTCATCACCCCTATTTCCTTCACCAACATGTCCATTACAATCTGCACCGATCACGACTCTCTCTCTGTCTGGGATGCTCAGAACTACGTCGTCTAGCTCCTTCCAGAATTTCTCTTTCACCTCTAGGTCACATCCTACCTGTGGGGCATAGCCACTAATCACATTATACATAACACCGTCAATTTCAAGTTTCAGCCTCATCACTCGATCTGATACTCTTTTCACCTCCAAGACATTCTTAGCTAACTCTTCTTTTAGAATAACCCCGACTCAATTTCTCTTCCCATCTACACCATGGTAAAATAATTTAAACCCTGCCCCTAAACTTGTAGCCTTACTGCCTTTCCACCTGGTCTCCTGGACACACAATATATCAACCTTTCTCCTAATCATCATGTCAACCAACTCCTGAGATTCTCCTGTCATAGTCCCAACATTCAAAGTCCCCACATTCAGTTCTTGGCTCTGTGCTTTCTTCTTCTCTTTCTGCCGAGGACCCCGCTTTCCACCTCTTCTTCTTCTTCTTTGACTTCGACCCACAGTAGCTGAATTTACCAGGACGTTGTTAACCCGGGCCATGACCGATCCTGTATGGAATTCTTTGGATGAATGCTCATATTTGTTTGGCAAAGTTTTAAGCCGAATGTCCTTCCTGACGCAACCCTTTGCATTTATCCGGGCTTGGGACCGGCCTACAGTTTGCATTGGCTTGTGCCCCCCATCGGGCTGCATTCATTAAAAATCACTTAATTTCTTGAATTAATTAACTATTTCGTTTGACGTTATATTTTAGTTTCTCAATATTTGTTTTCATTTGCTATGTGCTATAATCATCAAAATTGTACATATTTTAAATATGAAATACTTCACTCTGAGTGTGCCATAAAATTCTAAGTTAATGATTATTTGCTAAAAACAGTTTATCAGTTTGAACATTAAATCTTGTCTACGTAGTGTATTCAATTAAATATAGGTTAAACAGGATTTGCAAATCATTGTATTCTGTTTTTATTTATGTTTAACACAACGTCACAACTTCATTGGAATTGGGGTTGTACGTTTGTATGTGTGTGTGTGTGTGTGTGTGTTTACGGGTTGGGGTGGAAAGCCAGATGCCAGTATGATTTAAGCCATAGAGGACTTAGTGACCCAACCCTGTCATCCTTCTCTGCTCATTACATAGAGTGGTCTCTAAAATGGTCTCTCTCACAAACACACACACACGCACAGTCAGCATATACCCACACAGCCTCCCACACTCACATGCACACACGCTACCCATTCCGAGTCACTCCTCCGTCCCTGCTTTCTCCACCTCATTTGCAAATTGTTCGTCTAATGAACAAAATTTTTTATCACAGCATGAGAGAGAGAGAGAGAGAGAGAGAGAGAGAGAGAGAGAGAGAGATAGGGTGGGGGGAGTGAGGGTTATTTCAGGATCAGACAGAATGGTCCCTTGGCCATTCACACTGTCAACCCCTCGAAGAATGATTCTGATAGTGTCAATTGCAGGAGGTGATTGAGAAGTGAATCCATGGCAAGCGATCCACTTGAAGGCCTCACTTATCTCCTACAACACATCTTAAAGAGCCCCCATTCTTGCATGCCATGGTCAGATTTCTATTACTTGAATTCAATCCCCCCTGACACACACACACACACACACACACACACACTCTCTCTGTCCCCTCCTTTTCAAAATTCCTTGTCACTCATCAGGACAGAAGCTTTCGCCCTCTATGTCCAAGCAAATTCTATTTCAGTGGTCAGCTCAGTTTGAAAAAAAGATCTGTGACTATGAGCACCAGGTGAAGGAAGGGGTGGCTTTGAAAGGGAGAGATAAGCATCATCACATCTTAATCCAGAGGAAAGAATAGATGACTCATAGGAAGAACTGAGTCGTTTCAACCGATCGACAGCTAAAGTAGCAGAAAGAGATAATTTACTTTGTTGTCAGATCACTGTCTGCATTGAAAAATCCTCTTCAATTCTTACTGTTCTTATTTTCTCATCCTCTCATTTATTCTCTTTTAACCAAACAACAAGGAGTGACAAGCGAGTAGAAAATGGTAAAAATTGTTAAGTATGGAAAATAGCATCCAGCATTCGCAAAACTCAGCAGTAACTGCAATGCAACCTTTGTACTTTCCACAAAATTAGATCAATAAAATGATAAAAGATTTTCAGTCTACAAGAGCAACAAATGAAATTCTAATCTCTACATGTGTATTCACTTTGCTTCTTTTGTGGTTGTACTCAGTGCAGCTAGGATTATAGGGGAATCTCTGTACCTTGTACAGAGGGTTGCAGATTGTGAGGTGATAAATCATACAAGACATGACCGATGGACAGACAGACAGCTTTAACACACATGAATACAATAACAGCCACGTATCCATCAACCCACAAGCCCAGCCCAGACATTGATTTGTGTGTGCGTGTGTGTATGTTTGTATTGGTGTGTGGGTATGTGGGTGTGTGTGTAAACGTTATTTTAGTGGGTGCACATTTGCTACACGCAGTCTTACGGCTTGATAAATGACCCCGATTAGTGGCAACTCACAGCGCCGTGATTGCAGCGGAACAGCTGCTTTGCAAGCAGTGTTGTCTAAAAGCAGTGTGATTAATACAACAGCACACTAAATGAATGACTGTACAAAGCCTCCGTAGTCCTGATATCTGCAAGAATTTAACAATTACAAGACTGCATCTGTATCTCCAGGATGGATAGATATACTGTATAAAGAACCCTTATTAACACATTGTTTGTCCTCAATCTGTTGGTCATTTGATTCCACTTTCCTCCCTTCTCTTTCTTATGTTTTAAAGAGAAAATTACTAAATCCCATGTGTTCGAATTGCGTGTCACAACACTTATTTGGATCTAATGTATTGTACATAAAAGGTTAACGAGTATATTAACTTGACAAGATATTAAATCATGAACACAATTTTATCACTCGACGCTAACCTATCCCTCTATGCTCCACCCTGTCCCTACTTTATATCCTTCATGTGCCTCCTTCCTGTCACCCCCTCACACGAACACACACACACACACACACACACACACACACACACACACACACCCATGCATGCGCACGCAAACACACACACACACACACACACAAAGTGCACTTGCTCAGATCCACACCCAAACTCATCCCCATCTCCAGTGTCTCCCAATATCTCCACATCTATTATACCTGTAACCTAGCAACAGCGCGGTGAGAAGACCCTCCCCTACCTGCTCACTATACTGATTGCTGGGTGGGAGCACAAATGGCTTTGTGTCAGGGCAGCAACAGAAACCAACTGGGAGTTGCCCCATCTCACCACTCTTTTGACCCTAAATGCAGGGCAAATAACCAATGTGCATGCATGTGTGCACATTAGCACACATCAGTGTAAATCTCATGGGACTACCAGAGATTACACAACTGTGCTCAATTGCCTGTTGCACACCCTCATTATTTTACCAGAGTGAGGGGAGCTTCCAGTGGAAACACTGCATCTCAGTAAATTAGAATAACATGGAAAAAGTAATTCATTTCATTAGTTCAATTCAAAACTGATTCCGTTGCTGAGACGCTCATTGATGCCTTCATCACATCCCGCCTGGACTACTGCAATGGAATTCTGTTCGCGCTAACCAGCAAAGCCCTGGACAAGCTGCAGTATGTCCAAAATTCAGCCGCTAGGGTCCTCAACCGTTGCAAGCCCTGGCTGCACATCTATCCAAACACTCATCCATCTCCATTGTCTCCCGTTCAAGTCCACACAATCCACTGTTCGAAGAAATATAGTTGCTATACCACAAGATGCAAACCACTCATCAGCAAAAAGAATCGGAAGGCCAGATTGGATTATGCAAAGAAGTATAGAGATGAGCCACAAAAGTTTTGGAACAATGTTTTATGGACTGATGAGACCAAGATTAACCTCTACCAATGTGATGGCCAAAGTATGGAGAAAGAAAGGATCTGCTTTTGATCCAAAACACAAAAGCTCATCTGTGACGCATGGTGGAGGTAATGTCATGGCTTGGGCTTGCATAGCTGCTTCTGGAACGGGCTCACTCGTCTTTATTCATGATTTAACTCATGATGGTAGCAGTAGAATGAATTCTGAAGTCAAAAAAACCATTTTGTCTGGCAATTTACAGAAAAATGCATCCAAACAAATAGGGAGAAGCATCATGCAATAAGACAATGACCCAAAACACATTTCCAACACAACAAAGGACTTCATCAGGGGGAAAAAGTGGAAGGTCTTAGACTGGCCAAGTCAATCACAAAACCTTAACCCAATAGAGCATGCATTGCAAAGCGTGCAAAGGCCAGGAAAAGCATTTCAAATGAAGAATATAAATCTGGTGAAGTCAACGGGTCGCAGGCTTGATGCAGTTATTACTAGTAAGGGTTATGCCACCAATATTCATCCATTCATCCATTTTCTACACCACTCATCCTCACTAGGGTCGCAGGCGTGCTGGAGCCTATCCCAGCTAACTACGGGAAGCAGGCGGGGTACACCCTGAACTGGTTGCCAGCCAATTGCACGGCACATACAGCGGGTACGAAGTCTTCAGACCCCTTAAATTTTTCACTCTATGTTATATTGCACCCATTTGTTAAAATCATTTAAGTTCATTTTCTTCCTCATTAATGTACACACAGCACCCCATATTGACAGAAAAAAAATTGAATTGTTAACATTTTTGCAGATTTATTAAAAAAAGAAAAACTGAAATATCACATAGCCATAAGTATTCAGAGCCTTTGCTCAGTATTTAGTGGACGCACCCTTTAGAGCTAATACAGCCATGAGTCTTTTTGGGAATGATGTTTTTCACAACTGGATTTGGGGATAGTCTGCCTTGCAGATCCTCTCCAGTTCTGTCAGGTTGGATGGTGAACGTTGGTGGGCAGCCATTTTCAGGTCTTTCCAGAGATGCTCAATTGGGTTTAAGTCAGGGCTCTGGCTGGGCCATTCAAGAACTGTCACTGAGTTGTTCTGAAGCCACTCCTTCTGTAATTTAGCTGTGTGCTTCGGGTCAGTGTCTTGTTTGAAGGTGAACCTTCGGCCCAGTCTGAGGTTCTGAACACTCTGGAGAAAGTTTTCATCCAGGATATCCCTGTACTCGGCCGCATTCATCTTTTCTTCGAACAAGCCGTCCTGTCCCTGCAGCTGAAAAACACCCCCACAGCATGATGCTGCCACCACCATGCTTCACTGTTGGGACTCTATCGGACAGGTGATGAGCAGTGCCTAGTTTTCTCCACAGATGCCACTTAGAATTGAGGCCAAAAATTTCTATCTTGGTCTCATCAGACCAGAGAATCTTATTTCTCACCATCTTGGAATCCTTCAGGTGTTTTTTAGCAAACTCTATGCGGGCTTTCATGTGCCTTGCACTGAGGAGAGGCTTCCGTCGGGCCACTCTGCCATAAAGCCCCGACTGGTGGAGTGCTGCAGTGATGGTTGACTTTCTAGAACTTTCTCCCATCTACCGACTGCATCTATGGAGCTCAGCCACAGCCTCTTTGGGTTCTTCTTTATGTCTCTCACCAAGGCTCTTCTCCCCCAATGTCTCAGTTTGGCCTTACAGCCAGCTCTAGGAAGGGTTCTGGTCGTCCCAAACGTCTCCCATTTAAGGATTATGGAGGCCACTGTGCTGTTAAGAACGTAAAGTGCAGCAGAATGTTTTTTGTAACCTTGGCCAGATCTGTGCCTTGCCACAATTTTGTTTCTGAGCTCTTTAGGCAGTTCCTTTGACCTCATGATTCTCATTTGCTCTGACATGCACTGTGAACTGTAAGGTCTTATAGAGACAGGGGTGTTGCTTTCCTAATCAAGTCCAATCAGTATAATCAAACACGGATGAACTCCAATGAAGGTGTGGAACCATCTCAAGGATGATCTGAAGAAATGCACAGCACCCGAGTTAAATATATGAGTGTCACAGCAAAGGCTCTGAATTCTTATGGCTGTGTGATATTTCAGTTTTTCTTTTTTAATAAAATTCAAAATAAAAAATATATACAAATAAAAAAGTCAACAATTCCGTTTTTTTTCCCTCAATATGGGGTGCTGTGTGTACATTAATGAGGAAAATAATGAACTTAAATTATTTTAACAAATGGCTGCAATATAACAGAGAGTGAAACATTTAAGGGGGTCTGAAAACTTTCCGTACCCACTGTATAAACAAACAACCATTCTCACTCACATTCACACTGACAGGTAATTTAGAATTTTCAATTAACCTACCATGCATGTTTTTGGGAGGTGGGAGGAAACCGGAGTACCTGGAGAAAAACCCACGCTGGCACGGAGAGAACATGCAAACTTCACACAGGCGAGACTGCATTTGAACCCGGGTCCACAGAACTGTAAGGCAGATGTACTAACCAGTCTTCCACCGTGCCACCAACTTTAAGTTAATTTAATCATGTCTCTTCCAGTACTTTTGCTTTGAAAAGTGGGTGGCTTCAAACAAAAGGTGCTCTGTCCTGAGTTGTTTTACACATCTAGATGTAAATACCATGAAATGAAAGCTGGAATTCTGAACTTTTGTATCATATTTATTAGACTTTACGCCGATCTGATCGGTGTGATCGGTATCGGCCGATAATTAGCATTTTATGCTGATCGGCTTTCATGTCATAATTCGGCGATCCGATCAATGACGTCATTGAGGTAAGGTAATACATACAGAAGAATTTCATGTTTACATTCATTCCCACAATGGACATTGGTATAAATATGAAGCATGCTTAAGGAAATTTACATTATTTTTGCTTAATTATTTCTTAACGGGAGATAAAAAGAAAGGGGAAGTCAGAGGATGAGAAAGAACTAAGAGTCAAGGATGATTAACAGATGTGAAGTACAGAACCAAGCTCAAGAAGAGTTGGAATCTTCAGCTATAAAAACACTAGCTGGACTAGACAAGAAGCATTAGCCAAACAGCCACTATATCCTGTCAATCTACCGGACACTCCCAGTGAGCACCTGTTCATGTGAAAGGTCCTTTTCAGCATTAAGAAGACTGAAAACCTCAGAATACTATCCATGGGCAATGAGAGACTCTCAGGACTTTCAATGATGCATGTTCATAGACAGAAAGCCGAGATCCAGTCAAAGTGCAAAGGCGTTGAGATGCTTCTGGCCATGGCAGAATACTTTTATCCTTTGACAAAAACATCAATACTCAGACATCATGTGTGATTTCAGGCAGTTTGAAATCAGTTGCTGTACACATTTCCTGAGGGACAACCTTTCTTGTTGAAGATCTTGATTGCCTGTTACATCTAGGGCAGGCTAAATAATCTTTACAACTTTTAAAACTTATGTTAGAACATTAATGTAATGCTTCCCCGTTTAATTGGAATTAGTCTACTGTCAATAATCAATAATCATACAATTTAGAGTCTATATATGGCTGCTGACTTGGTGCCTGCCTCCATTGACTGGCTCTTGACTGCCTTCATTTATCTACATGGTACGTTGTTATCACTGCCCTCTCGAAGAGCATAAGTGGCAATGCATACAGACACGCGTACACACACAGATGCATGCACGCACACACACACACACGCACACACACACACACACACACACACACACACACACACACACACACACACACGTGTCCATTACAAATACACATTTCCATATGGAATTGCCCGCTGAAACTTTATGTCACGACCTACGCAATTATGGCCTCGGTATTTCTAATATCCTGGTTACGGCCCTGTCTAACATGCATGCTTTTGGAATGTGGGAGGAAGCGGAAGTTCCCGGAGAAAACCCAGACAGGCACGAGGAGAACATGCAAACTCCCCAAACCTCAGAATTGAGAGGCAGATCTGCTACCGACTTGACCACTGTGCTGCGTATTTTTCCACGATGTACTTTGAAAGTAATATATTTTTAAGGTATTCATTCTCCTCATAATCAATCATGGACATTTTTTCAAATGTCAATTCCCATCCCTCTTCCAGAACATACAGTATGTTTTTCTTTAAAAAAAAAAAAAATGAAAAAAAAAAAACACTGCTGAATCTCTTTAGGAACTAGATGTGTTCTTATTCTTGGTCATTTTAGGACAGACAAGCAGCTCCAAACCATGGTTTTGCGTTTCCAGAAGTCCTAAAATGAGGAGCTAATGTCATGCATGGTCCAACAGCAGGAACTATACTAGATTAACTTCTTTAAAGTCCATTTTTAGAAATAAGTAGCTCCTGAGTAGGGGGAAGTTGGGTGTGTCTGTGGGTGTGATTTGAAACACAAGAATCACAAGTAATAAATTTGCAGCGCCAGCTCAGAAATTCAATGTATGAGTCTACACCATAATTGAAACAGAACGCTAAATAAGGGGTCAAGTGCTTGCAGAAAAACTACCATTAATGCACTTCTGGGTAGAACTCCTAAAGGGTTGTTCAGTCTCCTTTTATTTGTCAGGAAACACTTTGATTTTTAATTGTGTCAATTTGTCATTTGGGCAGCTGGAGCTCAACTGGTTAGAGCGGGTTGTCCAGTGACCGAAGGGTCGCCAGTTCGAATCTTGGCTCCGACTGTCTGCATGTCGAAGTGTCCTTGGGCAAGAACTGAAGCACTGAACCCAACTTTGTTCCAAGTGGGCCTGGCAGCGCCTTGCATGGCAGCAGCTGCCCATTGGAGTTTGAATGGATGAATGTGAGGCTTTGTAAAATGCTTTGGGATGGTGTAGATAAAGCCCGATATAAGTGCAGTCCATTTTTCATGATCTGTGTTTGCAAGTTTGTAAGGTGAAAGCTGCAGCTGGTTACTAGTGTGGACGTAATGGGTGGCAACAATGGGGAAATGAAATGTCAATATTTCAAGGACAATAGCCTGTCAGCAACATACAGTATTGAAAAAACAAGAACTATGAACTAGTTTATTTTTGGAACAGTGAACTTAGTTGAACATTTTTAATTATGAACCATGAACTGAACTGGTTCATTTTTGTAATGGTGAACTGAACTTTGCGTAGAAATGAACTTTGCCAACACTGATCGTTGGCTTGTACTCTTAATTCTCTGATCTTCCTCTCGACTCATCGGGTGCGCTGTGTATAATTGCCACGCTTCCCCGTTCTACACAGTGCAATGACAAATCAGGAGAGTGCACCACGCGCGATGCAGCGTGTGCACTGTGTGTAATATCCACCTCTCCGAAAGAAAGGGGGGGACGGCTGCCAATGAGTGGCCAGCTCCATTCGTTTGCTTCAAAGAGGCAGCTCTAAGAGCTTTTTGGACTGACACATAACTAGTCGCTAACAAGTCCAACACGCAGGACACTATTATAAGACTAAGCAAATGCATAGCTGAAAATCAGCTGTAAGCTATTTACTCTACTGAATCTTTAAGGGTACGGCAATGTTTTCATTTTTGTAAGCATTTGAAACACTATTAAAGTGTGTTGGGATCATTGTTTGTGGTGTATTTATGATTTATAGGCAATTAAAACGTGATCACTTTATCACAAATTACATCACTTTTTGGGGGTGTCAATTTTTCTCAGAAATTTGCAAATTTTGGGCTGACTGTAAACTCATTCCTACTCAGAAAGTATACAAAAACACATACAAAAAAAATACTGTCACTGTTTTCAGGCTTAAAAAAGGCACCCAGGCGTCCTGCTGGAATACCAGTGATCCCACGGCGTGTGTTTATGTGTACTTAAGTGTGTGAAAAGGGAGTGTTTACATCATCTCACCAAATGAGGGATGATTATGGTGCACCTCTTCAATTATGTGATTGCAGGTTGCAGGTCTTTTGCAGGCAGTGTATTGTCTGTAATTGGTAGTTACCATAATAAACCCAGTATTATTGGTAATGTAATTTGAAAGGTGAATTTTCATAATCATTTTCACATCGTTGAATGTGCATAATGGATGCATGTAAAATCATGAAGGATGTCTCTTATAAGCTTTAAAATATTAGAATGTGTTAACAGGAGTTAGTTATTGTCATCATTTTGGATGAAATTACTACGTCAAGAGCCTCCTAGTCGTACACAGGTCCCGTTTATAATACAGGCTGTCCGCATTAGGAACTCACAAAGAGTGGACCAAATGTAGAGGTTTCACAGTAAAACACAATCTGTTCTGAGATGGTGACTGAATTCCAAGTTGTTTCCCAAGAGGATATAATGTAATGTAGATGATTTTTAAAAAAAATTGTTATTAACTGTGCAGGTAATGTCTTTAATAACATTTAATTCATAACTTTCATACAAGTATGGGGAGAAGTTAAGTGCTGTATCATTAAACTAAATAAAACGGAACAGAAGTAAAACCACTCATCCTTTCGGGAAGCCTGACAGTCACATAATGGAGGGATAAGGTGCAAAGTGACAGGGTCACAATGTGGTGTTTTAAGGGTATTGTTGGAATATTGCGGATAATATGTTTAAGTGTTTACATTAACATCTGCTGTGGAAGAGTAAGTTACATTTGTCTCACTTTTTGGTTGAACTCCAAATTATATGACTTGCGGGGGGTTACATTTTAGTAGTCCGACTGTATGTATTTAATCTATAGCTAATGTATGTAGCCATTCATTTTCTATATCGTTTATCCATGAGGTTTACGAGTGAGCTGGTGCCAACGCCAGCTTACTTCGGGTGAGAGACGGGGTACACCCTGGATTGGTCACCAGCCAATCCGGTATATGTGCAACCTACTTCCACATTCGGCAAAACAGGTAAAAACACTACCTAATCGGTCGGGTTAATGGCAAAGAGAGACGGGGACAGAGCACCCGTGCAAACTTTAAATGTCTACAATGTATTTTTTTTAACACACCATTTCACCATAGAGCCACCGAAGATAACAATAGATGGTGTTTAGGCTTCGTTCATCTCTTCATGTATCATATCATATTTGTATAAATAAATTACATAGAAATATTTAACTTTTGTCCAAAGACACCATCCATAAAGAAAACAACATTTTAGCAAATTTGCATTCTAACAGCGGCACGGTGGACGACTGGTTAGAGCGTCAGCCTCACAGTTCTGAGGTGCGGGGTTCAATCCCTGTCCCCGCCTGTGTGGAGTTTGCATGTTCTCCCCGTGCCTGCGTGGGTTTTCTCCGGGCACTCCGGTTTCCTCCCACATCCCAAAAACATGCATTAATTGGAGACTCTAAATTGGCCGTAGGCATGACTGTGAGTGCGAATGGTTGTTTGTTTCTATGTGCCCTGCGATTGGCTGGCAACCAGTTCAGGGTGTACCCCGCCTCCTGCCCGATGACAGCTGGGATAGGCTCCAGCACGCCCACGACCCAAGTGAGGAGAAGCGGCTCAGATAATGGATGGATGGATGCATTCTAACAACTGGATTGATGACATAATCCTCATTACATTCGTTAGCGTGGTATATACAGGAAGTCAGCTATACTGTTAGCACAATGGTCACATGACGTTCCGCATACAGCGGCTCACAGGCCACTTAGAGAGAAACAACTATATACAGTAGCTCACATTCACTGTACCTGGAGAAAATCCAGGGAAGCTCGGAGAGAACATGAAAACTCCACACAGATAGGCCGCATCCCAAATTTTAACCCCACCCTCATAACAGATGGCGGATGTGCTAACTAAGGGGTTGACAACAATAAATACTCAGAGCCATTTGAACAGTCTCTCACATGAAAACAAAACAAAAAAAACACCGGGAGCCACAAATCCCAAATCACAAAGCGAACCAAAAATGCAAACCACAAATGCAAAATGCTGTCTGCTTCTGTGTTCCGTCATCATTTTATCGCATGGGGAGCATGCAGTCAGCTGTCAACATGAATTAAAAAGGACTATTTCACTTAACAATGTAAAATATTGGTTTGCAAAATAGCCAATTAAAATATTTATTTTACCTGGTTAATGTGATTTTTGCTCCTGAACCCTAGCGTACAGCATCGGCATACCAGGGCTGTAGAAATTACCTTCATTTTCACACACGATTATAAACTGTCATCTGTGAGGCATGAGCAATGTTTGTTTTTAATAGAGTTCATGTAGTACGTAACATTAAATACTTTTCCCATAGTTTGCCCACCGGGTTCATATAGCTCAATAAATCTTTGCGGCAGGTGTCACACACCAGTTGTGAGGCATATTTTGAACGACAAAAAAAGCCTTTATTTTAATGTTACAAGAGCACTATAATCTTCAAATTTAGAATTGCATTTGAAAAACAAATCAACTAACTTTTTAATTAAATATCCGTTATTTATTTTCCGAAGTCACAGAAAGCCACAACAGAAGGATGAAAGAGCCACATATGGCTCTGGAGCCACAGGTTGCAGACCCCTGTGCTAACGACTCATTTACAGTGCTGCCTATTATGTCACGTATACATCCAAATTTTATTTCATTCCACGCTATCTATGTGGTTTTTAAATGTGCTTACAAATAAACCAGACTAAAACTACTTTTAGACCATTTCATGCAAAATGTCAAATAAACCGAGCCTGAGTATAATCCCTAATCAAATTACATGCGGGGGAATGGAGACTTCTTAAACTGCGATTTGATCCATGCCACTGGAGGGCGACACTGAGACATTTCCAGGCCTGTAGGAACTCACACAGTAGCGAGGTCTGCCAGGTCTGTCTGGTGGGAAGAAGAGAAAGAGGAAGACGAGAGACGGGGGAAGAGGCAGAATGTGTGTGGGAGAGAAAAATACTAAACAGAAGGTGAGTCGAGACGAGTGAGTGGGGGGTCATGAGACGAAGATGTACTCACAAGAATGTGCTTTTGTGTGCGTGAGCGTGCATGTGTGTGGCTACTTGTATAAGTGCAGGTGTCAGCAGGTGCATTAAAGCACTAACACAAAGTGGTGCATTGGTACCTGTGTGTGTGTGTGTGTGTGTGTGTGTGTGTGTGCGCGCGTGTGTGTGTGCATGTGCGTGTGTGTGTGTTTTGTGCCTTGGGACAACACTGCTGCCTCATTACTCAACTGTTTCCTCTAGTCCAGCACTAATGAGGAGCCTCACCGTCACCGTGCTAATCAAGGTCAAGCCTAGGCCAATGCACACAGAAACGGGCCCTCACTTTGACACACACATTTACACACATTACTGAACCACAAATATGAAAGATTTCCAATCAATATTTGGTTTGAGAACCAGAGAGGGTGACAGTCATGGGTGAAAATGGGCAGGATTCCGCATGATGGGGCTGTGCTGTTTTCACCTTTTCTTCCCACCTCAGGAATCAGCATGCAGGTAGAGATGAGGAAAAGACAAAGGAGCATAAAGATGGGCGGATTAGAAGGGAGGGAGCGTGTGATATACAGGGAGAAACAGGCTGAGAGCCAAAGGGGAGGAGGAGTAATTAAATTAAAAGAGCAAGACTTAACTCTTTCGTCTCATCCCTCAAGACAAGCCTGAAACTGCTACAGCTAGCCAATGTCATAGCAACAGGAGAAAGAAAAGTCCTGTGGGTGCCACACAGTGAAGTAATAGAAAACGTTCAGACAACAGGAGCCGATGTAGTGATTGAGGAAGATGGAGGGAATCAGGGAAGTATAGGAATGAAGCAGCAAGATCAACACCGTGGAGTCAAGGACAGAGATGTCAAGCTACGAGTGATGGGAAAACCACCACAGTGCAGGAAAGGAAGTAAAGGAGGAGGAGGAGGTCTGGCAACAATCCAGATGAATGAAGGCCACACCATTCCCTTTCCAGTTCACCAGCTCTCGCCTGAGATACTTCTCCTGTACCTGTGTTTACCATTGTCTCCATGGCTAATGACCCTCTCTGAATAATTTACAAGTGTATCAATAATTCAACTTTAATTAGCTCAGAAATAACAGACAGACTTGGACCTCACTTTAAAATAGATGAAACATTTGTCAAAACTAAGCCAAACACGCATCGTGGGACCAAAAATAAACAAACAAAATACTCTGTCAATTTAAATTAACAGGGAGGGACTTTTCAACATTGTTAGCGCCGTATTAGATGAGAATTCAAGCAAAAATACGAAAGGAATGTTATTCAAGTCACTGAGCTACAACATCAGGCTCTCTTGGAGCTAAAGTCTATCCCAGCTGACTTTGGTTGCCTGCAGTCATTCAAAGGGCACATAGAGACAGAGAAACATTCACACTCACTTTTACACTGTCACTGAGAGGGAACGTCAAGCAGGTGAACCACTATAATAAACTGAAGCACACCTCACATTCAATTAGTATTTAGACTTACGTACAACTGAATCCTAATTTTTAATTAACATGAATGGGGAAAATAATACAAATTTGTCCACATCAGGCATACATTCCTTATTACTTGTACACAAAAGTTACCTCCAACCAAGTAATCTGATTGGACTTTGAGTGATGCTATACAGTACAACAGCATTGGGATTTTTAACTGTATACTGTTTTTCACTCCACCTCACAGATGTCGAACATTACTGTGGGTTGTGAAAACGTTAGCTTTTCAAAAATTGACATATTTCCATAAATACAATTTGATTTAAGTATAAATAGCCATTAGATCAGGAAAAAGGCAAGGGAAAAAAAGCCTGGAGATGTCACCACAAATCTCCAGGTGTACTCATGTGACTGAATGACACATTAAGTGTACAACTGGGAGCTGATGCCCCGCCAACATGCTAACACCACTAACGAGTGCACAGTTTTGGCTTCCTTTGGCTTAATCTCACATTTCCGGACTACTTTGGTCATCGTGGTCCACTAGCTGATGTAATAGCGTGACGCATCTTGACAAGTGGACTAATTGACCAACTCTCTACGTGAAAGTAGAGATACAGTAAAACAAGTAGTGGTGCAACATTTAGTCGATTAATCAACAACTTATGAAATATCAAATTAATCGACAACTATTTTGATAATCAATTAATTGTTTTGAGCCATTGTTTATCTTGAAATTGTCCAATCCTCCGATTTCAGGCTCTTTACAGTAAATATTCTCTGATTTATGTAGTCCTTCATGAAAGCAGACTCCTTAACTTTTGTGTTTAATCAAAATAAGACATTTGCAAACATCTGCTTTTAGTTAGGAAAACAATTATCAACATTTTTCCCTATTTTCTAACATTTTTAATGTTGACGCTGACGCTAGGGCCAGTTAGCATGTCACGCTAACATCCAACTCCATGACTTGTTTGTGGATTTATTTGTTTTGGTGGAGCCGAATAACTAATTAGATAAACGAACAAATCAAATACTAGATATCAAAGCTAGTAGCAAACTATGATTGTTAGCAAGCAGGCCCAGCTCTCAGGTCCAACATAAGTGAACTCACACAAACGTTCTTCTGGATGAATAGACAAACAATCCCATAGCACAGACGCAAACCAAAATATTACAGAGAGTCTTCTCGGAGAAACAACTTTGAAGACGAACTTGAATTTTCTTCCAATTCCTGTAGGCGAAACGGCCCGGTGCCCCAAACCTTTTCTCCACATAATGTACAGACCCATCGAGTATAGTACTGTACATTCATAAAAATGTACATCGTCCATCGTCTGTTAGTAAAATGGCCGAAACAGGATAAATTGTGATCATTCCCAAGCAGCTCTCAAACTTGTGTACCTTCTCAGGGTGTTGTCATTTCAGCGTGACTCAACATCAGGTTAAATGGACAACTGGGACTCCTAAATGGTTTAATCCTCTCATGCACTTCCACATACCCATACACACTGTGTTTGAGTTCAATCACTGATCTTAGTCTTATGGCACATTTGTTTACAAGTCTGCAAGTCTTCGTGTCAGCCCAAATACAGTGTATGCCAATAAGATCTGCCTCTGGATCAATTGGGCTCAGACTGCGCTACAGTTGACGGCTTGTGGTTCTCCTGATTGATCCAATTTCAGTCTTATGTGTGTATTTATAGGGTAGAAAATAAAGTTTTATTATGCGGAGTTATGTGGAGTATGTGGTTATGTCATTACTTGGAAGTTATTTCTGAAAAGGGGGGGGCATGACACCTCCCTTTCCTAATTAATTAATAAACTCAAATCATATCCAAACAGGGACTTGCATACAGATCTTTTCTCCTTTTCTTTACTATTTTTTTAAATCCAATTTCCATTCCAATTAAAGCTTTTAAAATATTTACTCAAAGGTATGGACGCAAAATTATTAAAGGACATGGTGGCACTACCTTGTTTGAGTACAAAACATCCCTTTGGAAAAATGTGACATCTATCTTGCATTTAATATACTCAAGTTTCACTGCACACTTAGGTTCAATGGGTTATATAGTATTGTAGCACCCTCCCACTTTGGGCGGGGCCTGGGTTCTGCTTTAACTAGGTGGCGCTGTTACCTGAATCGATAAACTTTTAACGGTACATTTTTAATTAATTGGCCGTAAGGTGGTCGGTGCCTGCCGTGGCGGAAATCCCTGAACCCGTTGGTGGACACCAACGGTGAGGGATGCCGTCAAGCTGAAGAAGGAGTCTTATGGGGCTTTTTTGGCCCGTGGGATTCCTGAGGCAGCTGATGGGTACCGGCTGGCCAAGCGGAATGCAGCTTTGGTGGTCGCTGAAGCAAAAACTTGGGTATGGGAGGAGTTCGGTGAGGCCATGGAGAAAGACTTCCGGACGGCTTCGAGGAAATTCTGGTCCAACATCCGGCGTCTCAGGAGTGAGGATGTATAGTGTATAGTGAGGATGGGGCGCTGCTGACCTCGACTCGGGTCGTTGTGAGTCGGTGGGGAGAATACTTCGAAGACCTCCTCAATTCCTCCGCCACGCCTTCCCATGAGGAAGCAGAGTCTGCGTTCTCTGAGGCGGGCTCTCCTATCTCTGGGGTTGAGATCACCGAGGTGGTTAAAAAGCTTAAAAACTGATTATCAAATTAATTGTTGAGGGTTTTGATCGGCGACATAAACGTGACTAGTCGACTAAACTTGGCAGCCCTAATGCATCATTACAGTGTAAAAGAGAGCCTAAGAAAGTGTACCTTATGGTGCAGAATGTATTGGTGACAATGTAAGCAAACTAAATCTCAGTATTTTGAGTAAAGAGGGGGGAAAAAAATCAAAAGACATCTTATGGTTTAGTGTAACAAGGTTTACGCAAACCAGTATGGGGACTAAAGTCGTTTTGGTGACGCAAAAGACTGATTAGGAGAAAGAAGCAGAAGCAGCAGGTTAGCACTAATGGTCAATGACATGTTAGCGCTGTGGCTAGGCTTAGCGCGGGCACCTAAACTGTTGAAATATTTACATGGTGCACAGAAGGAGAGATTCATTCAGTTCAACTAAGCTGGAAGGGAGAGAGAGAGCTGTTCCACTTTCCTACCTCTTCACTGCAGTGAGGTGCTGCACATACAGTTCAAATGGACAGCGCCAAATAAATTATGTGCACATGCGACTTTTTGGTTTTACTTATTCATTTTTGCCCCAACATGTTGGACTTTTGCTTCTCTGTTTATTTGCAAAGCATTGAAAATGAGGAAGTGCAGTGTTATAAATGTATTTGTTCTCCCCCATGTATAATACATATATATCAGCTGAGTATCTGAACAGTCAATGGATTTTGTCATGGTTTTTACATACTGTATATCTCCAATGGCTACTTAAGGTGTCTATTAAAGCAGTGGTTCCCAACCACCGGTCCGCAGACAAATGCCTCACTGGGCCGTGAGGCATTTGTTACCGGGCGCAAAGAAAGAATGACCAATTTATATAATTTCTGTTGTATTGCAATTGACGTGTCAATGTGTTTTATTTTGAAAATTGACCGGATCTTCTCCGCCGCAACAGCTGCGCGTCTCAATTGACACGTCGAGACTGCACAGAACACTTCCGTTTCTGGTCCCAGCCGGCTCGAACACTTCTGTTTCCGGTCCGAGCGGGCTGGCTAACGGCGGCAGAGCTCAAAGAACGAAATCATTTCATAAACTAATTCAGCTCAATACGTTAACTGAAATGATTTGTTCTTTTGAACGAAACGTTTGCGAACGAAACAACACTATATCGGGAGTCCTACTTAAAATACAGGTTTATCGCAACAGTTTACTCTTACGCACCAAGTCTGCTCTGATACAGATACAGTCGTAGGTTTCTGCTCGACACAGGCAGAACTACTTTTACGGAGTTAAAAGTCTACTCTCATTGAGGAGCTACGGAACTGCAGTCTTGTCTGGCTGCCTACAACAACTACAATATATATATATATATATATATATATATATATATATTATATATATAGCCTCCACAGCCGTTCCGCGAGAAAAATGCCGACTCCTAACCGGTCCGCGGTTAGAAGGTTGCAAAGAAGGTTGGGGAACACTGTATTAAACCACATACTTCTCGTACTGAACGTATATCGTTGTTCATTTTATCTTGAAAAACAGCAAGACTTCTTTTCATTTTCTCAAGCTGATGTTATACGATCGTCTAATTTTTTTTGACAGAGAGAGCATGAGAACAGGAATACTTTAAAAAGTGTGTTTTAATAAGTCTAATAAGTTTTTAAAGCGTGTGGGAGGGGTAAAACTATTTTTAAAAGTTGTTTGTTTAGCTTCTCTATTTCACGTATCGTGGGTGGGACTGGAACGTATCCCCTGCAATAAACAGGGGTTCACTATAGTGTTACCTTGCTACCTACAAGTATCATTACAAGCTGAGAGCAATATTCACGTCTTGGAAATAATCTCCTTTATTGGAAACCATTACAAAAAGCACCGTGTATGCAGTCTCCCACGAAAATTATGTCCGCTTAACACATTAAACAAAACACCGGGGGACTGTGAAAAGATATATTTACATTTCAAGTCCTAAATATGACTTAATGGTTGTTTTACCCACCAGCTGAACCATCTTTGTTTGCTGTTTCAGACGAACAATTGTTTATGAAACAGCAATCATAAAACATTTTTAAAGGTTTAATGCCACGTGTTTATTGTGCAATCAGCTTCCATTACCCCACCAAGCCTCTTAGATTAGAATAGGATTGAGACCCTTTTATTGTCATAACCACATTCACACAAGGGTTATGCAAAATTATAATTTTGCATTTTCCATCCTTCGCAGTTATTATTAATGTTGTGTGTGCTATGTTCAATGGGCAGACCGAGCAAATGGAGGAGTTATTGTGTCTTGTTCAAGGACACACCAATGGTGAATGTGCCCATGTCTACATGCGGAGTCGCTCACAGTCTCCATTCTGAAACACTCGTCCAATGCTAGCTTTAAAAGATAAGGGTCAAACCAACACACACCTGACCCAGGAAGGCTAACTCCACTTCCTGCTGCTATGACAACTGACAACAAACACAAATGAAAATATGCTGTATTTTTCATAATGGCAGCTCAGTGTGTCTGTCGCGCTCCCCTCCTCTCTCAGACTTGGACAGATGACTCGAGCAAAAACGTGGGCGGAAGAACAGAATCTTTCACTTGTGTTCTTCCTTCCCTGTGAAATCTTCACTCTCTGTGTCTCTGGAGAAGAAGCAATTTGGTTTTCCCCTCCGACCTCAAATGTTTGAACCTCTTCAGCACACCCTAAGAACTTGAGGTGGACGTGACAGGAGGCAAATTTCCTCCCCAGATAATATGACAGTTCCAACTTAATACTAAACCAATGGACCCACAAATACTCGTGCATGCTGACGTTGCAACAATGCATCTAATGCATCTATAGCTACTGACACAAAAGAGGCAGAATCCATCAACATTTCCATGGAAGGTGCACATGCTACTGAATATTTTGCACAAGGTCCTCCAGCTGTCCTCTTTCGCTCAATTCCTTCCTACTCTGACTGTCTCCTCTTCTCTTTTTAATCACCTGATGTCTTTGCTTCCAGCCCAGACACTAATAGAGATGTGCACCGTCTGTGTACAGCCTGATCTCTGATCTTACCTCTGCCTCACTGGGCGGATGCACTCTGTGTGTTCGCATGCAACTGCAACCTGACATAACCCTCAGAGACATCAGTCACGTTGCTTTTTTGAAAATGCCAGCTGCATTACAACAATTGCTGAAGAAGAATGCAAAACATTTTCATATAATTTCCAACTCATCTTATAACATTACCGTTAATAATAAATGGCTTGCTGATGATTTGATTATGTCAGGCAATATACAGACTGCCATTGGTTGTTAGCTTGAGCTTTTTAACAGCAACTCAGCAAAACAAAATGGTTAAGATCATCACCTGCCACCGTGGGGGACCTAGGTTCAAGACCCTGACCGGACAATCCGCCAACATCCCCCGGACTCACGGCTATGGTGTCCTTGAGCAAGACACTGATACCCCGAACTGCTCCCCGGGCGCTT
Source organism: Phyllopteryx taeniolatus (assembly GCF_024500385.1). NCBI lineage: Eukaryota > Metazoa > Chordata > Actinopteri > Syngnathiformes > Syngnathidae > Phyllopteryx > Phyllopteryx taeniolatus. The sequence goes on along the minus strand of NC_084511.1, from coordinate 12,626,164 downwards.
CAGCTGCCCCCTGTTCCAGTGTGCTCCACTAAATAAGTGTGTGTGTTCACTGTAATGGGTAAAATGCAGAGAACACATTTCGTGTGCATGCATGCATGTTCATGACAATAAAGGTGATTCGTCTTCTTCTTTTTCATGTGGGCCAAAGACTGTGTAACCTCTGCTAACAACTCAGACTAAACTCAGCTCTAACTCAACATACAAGAATCTTACAACAGTCAAGATGTATCATTTTAACCATCATATATGATATGGCATCTAAGGGTGTTACTGAAAGGCCACAGAAACCGCAAATAGGTGAAAAAGTAAAAAAGAAGTAAGTTCATGAACATCGAACTACGATTAAGCAGGGGTTCATTGTTTTTGATCCGGCAGCACATTGATCAAATGTTTAGCACATTTGCCTCACAGCTCTGAGGTTGGGGGTTGAAATCACAGCTCAGGTGTTTGCTTGTTCTCCCCAAGCTTGAGTGGGTTTTCTCCCGCCACTCTGGCTTTCACCCACAATCCAAAAACATGCATGTCAGGCTTGCCGCATACCGACAAACTGAACAATCGCGACCCAATTCCAGTCTGCGATTTCGCTCCACACAACTACCAACGAACTGCTACGAAAACTGTGACCCCTGGTGTTCTTATTGGAAAACAACTTTTGGAGGCGCCACATACAGTACACTGTACTGTATTAAAGTATTTCTTATGGAAGAATCGGATTACCCTGGCTGCTGTAGTTATATTATAATAATACAAAGAGAACAAAGGAGAGGGTTAGCAAAACTGAGAGTGAAATGATAGCTCCATTCATTGGCATTGACAGAGACTCATCACGCTTCGTTTTATAGTCACAGGTACATATGAATTTATAGATGTAAAATTAGTCAAGTAATACGGTAAAACACAATATATACATATATATATATATATATATATATACACACACATATACATATATATATATATATATATATATATATATATATACACATATATACATATATACATATACATATATATATATATACACATATACATATATATATATATACACACATATACATATATATACACATACATATATACATATATATACACATACATATATACATATATATACACACATATATATATATATATATATATATATATATATATATATATATACATTATTGCATATACTGTGTTGGTACGGCTTGATAACAACTGGCTGTATTTGTTCACCTGAGATTCAAATTTCAAATCACAGCAAAACTAGTTGCCGACGGTTAGCCACTCATGAAAACTGGTTCTACAGCCATCCATACAAGCACATCACAGTTGCTTGGAGCAAGGAAGAAATTTGTATTAAATATGGGTGAGCACTGTGATGGAGTAACAAATTACGTAACGAGGTTACATAATTTAATTAGAAAATTCATGTAATTGTAATCCGTTATATTACTAGGAGAACATTTTTAATTAAATTAGTTACTTTTGGAAATTTTCCTGATTACAATTTTTGTTCCATTTGAAAAATCGCTGCAAAAGCTCGGTTTTATCAAATAGTGGTTTTTTTTTTCCTTTCCATATCAACTTCCTCCTTGCTTCCTCCTTTTAAAGCTGATGCTTATGATTGGCTCTCTCTGGTCATGTGCCACTAGACTCTGTTGACTTTGTACAGCAGTCAGGGGCCACAACGGAGGCACACAAGATGTTCCTGAGTTGAAAAGAAAAAGAAAAAAACAATACAGACTAAAGATAAGGCCCCAAACATTTTAGCACAATGCACAGTGTTTTCCGGCAGTGAAGGTACTGTCGACGTCGAAACAATCTATGTCAAACCCGAGAACACCTCTAAAGGTACGACGTAGCCTGTAGCATCTGCTAGCTTTATGCATCATTCTGTTCGCCAAGTTGATTTTGGAATGATACAGAGAAAGTGCTTTAATTTAAGTCCTGCTCCAAATTTGCATAGACTGTTGAAAGTCTTGACTGTGAAAGTTGACAGATTTGTTAATATCACAGTAAGTGTACTGTATACAGCTGTTTGAACAGGTAAAAAAAAAAAAAAATCTTATGTAGCCTTTTATTACAGGTAAATTGTCTTTGTGCAGTCTAATACTGCTGAACACGAGCAAGTCTTAAAATGTGAAAATGGTTACCAGTTACGAGCGTTCATTCAAAATTAAGAAAATTGATCGTGATGTAATCAAATGTAATTAGTTGTATTACTTTGGGAAAGTAATTGAAGTACTACTATTACATTTTCAACAGGGTAACTTGTAATTGTAACCAACTACGTTTCCAAAGTACAGCAATATTTCCGACAATTTTTCATTTGAGGGTGTCTTAGCTTTTGATGTGAATAGTATTAGCTTATTTCATAACCTCCCTTGAGATTTGGCAAAGCGCCTTCATGTGCCTTTTGTTAATTAATGCACGTTCACTGTGTATAAAGGTTTGCTTTTAACTTTTCTTTTCCAAAAATCATTTACTGTATATTGATATGCAGACCACAAGCTTTCCACCTTGGTGAAGGTTGGCGCTCTATTGAGTACCTTTCTAGTAGTGTCTTTTTCAGTGTTAAGGTAGTATTTTGCATTTCTGCTTCTTCAAGTTGAGGAGCTAGCAAAGGTGGCTCCAGCATTATGGTGTCACATCCATGTGCACCCTGGAGGAGACACCCTGCCAGACCTTGGACAGTCTTTAGTGTGTATGTCTGACAACTGGCCTCAGTGTTTTCTTTCAAAATTGATGGATCAATTGTGGCGACGATCAATTTGAATCAAAATATTTTCTGTCTTTGTTTAGATCACAACAATATGCTGTTTCTGCCACATTTTCTACCTTTTCTTTTTTTTATTGTCAATGTTTCCATACCCTCCTATTTTCTCTCACTGATTACTTTGGGCCGCGCGGTGGACAACTGGTTAGCACATCTACCTCACAGTTCTGGCGTCTGAGGTTCAAATCCCCGCCTGTGTGGAGATTGCATGTTCTCCCCGTACCTGGGTGGGTTTTCTCCGGGTACTCCGGTTTCCCCCCACATCCCAAAAACATGCATGGTAGGTTGATTGAAGACTCTAAATTGCCCATAGGTGTGAATGTGAGTGCGACTGGTTGTTTGTTTCTATGTGCCCTGCGATTGGCTGGCGACCGGTTCAGGATGTACCCCGACCCCTACCCGAAGATAGCTGGGATAGGCTTCAGCAGCCCACGACCTTAGTGAGGATAAGCGGTAAAGAAGATGGATGGATAGATGGATGATTACTCTGGGATATCTCTCCTGTGTCCTCATGCCAAGTTTGTGTTTGCCATCTGGGACTGGTTCGAGAACAGAGATGACTTGTTTTACTTCAACTACAACTGAGAGGGGTCTGACATGTTTGGCACAACAGCAGTGAGCGATGACTATTGAAACAGGAGGTTGCCAGTGTGCGTGAGTATGTGTGTTTGGCGCAATTTGACAACTCTCATTTTCTTGTAATTGTTGGCCTGAAAATACCAACAAGGTTTGCTGCACCTTTAATCCAATATAGAATTCTACCATAGTTTAAAAAAAACAAAAAACTGTCAATAGTCACTTCACTATACCAAAGCCATTCTATTGCAGCATTCACAGCACAAATTTAGCCCTTGCTCATGTATTGCATTCTGCGATCCTGATGGTGCAGTGCATATTTTTTTTATACACACATTTGGTACACGTCTACAATTTAGTAAGATCCACCCAAATAACTGTTTCAGAAATGTGTTTTGCATAGTTGGCAAGTTTAAAATATCCAAATCGCCTCTCAGTATAATGCAGTGCAATTCAACACCACAATAATAAACCTATTGTTAAATTAATACAACTGTCAAGGTCATTATTTTTGTGATGGTAGACATTCTTATCCAGCTCATGTTTGGAACCACATTCGATGGGGGCGGGGGGAAATACAGGCAAAAAAAAAAAAAATTATTATTTAAATCAATAAAACTTCAATAAAAAAAAAAGAGTTGAGTACCTCTAAGATTCATTACTGTTTACCTAATGACAGTTTTGAAAATGCTTTGAAATCGTTTGATTGAAGGAGTAAGCTACGAAGTGCATGACAGCTGTCATCGTCATACATGTGATGATCAAAATGGAACGCTGGCTCATGAAAAGAAAATTAGAGAATGAAGTGTTGGGAGTGATGAGAGGATCAAATATTGTGTTACAGTCAGCACATCACACCTTTCAGATTCCTGATCCTTCAAGAGAAAGAAAATGTTTGTAAAATACATTTATTTGTAGAGGGAAGCTTTATTATATAATGTTGATGATAGCGTGCACCATCAGCCTGATTTAAAGTATTGCCTACTGCTGCAGCTAACCAGGCATTATGCTTGCTACTAAAAACATTCCGTGCATTTGTAGCAGACAAGGACGTTTAGGTGGTCATTCTGCTTTGCAAGGTTAGCATCAAACCACAACTCCCGTGCTCTTGACATCTGTGCCAGTTTGTTCTTGCAGGGATACCACACAAGCAAAACACCTGGGCCAAACCTTTTATATGGCCAACTTCAGCATCTTCAATCTCTACCAATGCATATCTGTTGCCCAAAAAAAAAAAAAAAAAAAATGTTTTTCAGGTTTATTTTAGTTTTTTTCTGTAAGATCTATGACTAGACAACAATTGTGATATCATGTCATCACCTCAAAGCAGCAGTGACTAAGCACCCAATCAGATTGCCTTGATATCAGCGATATTACTCACAGCCACTTATTGTGGTTTTAGTTCTAAATGGTGCAGCTTTCAAAATATTGGAAATGTTTCTATTATTTTGCCCGTCTCATACATAGCACAATATCATGACAAGAAACCGCTACTTCTGTCACTTTGCTACTTCTACTGGACAAAATCTGACATTTCAGCCCACTCCAAGCTTAAGAAAACATCTTACGGTAAGCGGCAGATGTTTTTGTTTTGCCTGTGCGTATTTTAGTTTTATTTTATTGTCAAAAGTAACTGTTGCTGTGGTGTCATCTTGGTGATCGTGTGGTACACTCTAGAATTTCGAAGATGTGAAATTGTGAATGACATAGATTGTCACCAGACTCTCTCTTTCTCGCGCTCTCTCGCACACGTACACAGACACACGCACCCACACACTACAGTTGAAGTGCAAGTACCATAAAACAGATCGGGTAAAAAGCCTATACAGTCCTTGATCAATAAATATGGTCAACAAACATCCTATTCATTCAGCCATTCTAGTTAATAAAGTAAATAACGTTTCTGTAAGGCCCTATGCATGTGTTGTTGTTTTTTGGCACTTGAAGTGGTGGCGGATGCGTGTGCATTCTCGATGAACATGAGTTTGAATGTGATTGGTTTATTATGAACACAGCCACATGCCACTCATAAGAGAGTGTGCCCACGTGTGCACCTAACCAGGTAAAAGCCCAGTTGAGACAGAACATCTGTTTTGCAATGGTGATTAGGCTAAGAAGGCAGCAAGTTAAACCCCAAGTCCAAGGCAATCACATACAAGAATATTTCATTTTATTTTCACCTACCCTCTCAAAAAGATACAAAAATAAATCAATTGAGTTGTACAAATTGTAGGTCACATTAATGGTGGAAGATTTTGAAGTGGGTGTGTAGGGGGTGTGTGGACTTTTTATATTACTGCAGCTATAATCTCTGCCTGGTGAGCCTATTGTGCTGTTTAACAAGTGGAAACAAAATATTATTAGATCATTTCTTAGAGGTGTATTTGCCTTAATTTGTTATTTTATATATTCCTTTTTATGTTTTAGATTAACTAATATTGTTCAGCAATATCTGAATTTGCACATGCATATTTTACTTAGTTATTTTTTATTTTATTTGACATTCATGGTCTTTTTAAAAAAAAAAAAAAAAAAATCAGAAGTTACTCAGTACTTGAGTAGTTTTTTCACTGAGTACTTTCGTACGCTTACTCAAGTAATTATTTTGAGGACTACTTTTTACTTTCATCATTTCAGTCATATTATTCTACATTAACAGTACAATGAGTTACATTACTTGAGTACAATGTTTGACTACTCTAGCCACCTCTGCTGGGCCAGGAGATGGGAATGACACGATGTGATCGTGGGCGATTCGTGGATGAAGAAGGCAACACTGGCAGAAGGATCGACACACTGCAGCGCTTCATAATTTTATGCCAATTTCAATTAAGCTTGTGGAAGTACGCATCTAACTGTGAGACATTTGTTTCTTGTGACTAAACACTATCTTGTTGTAGTCTAACAAACAGAGCATCGTGCACATACCAATGACCAAAAAGTTGGAATTAGGATTCTCCAAAACAACAAATAACCAATGGGACTTTGCAGTGTTAGGAGGAGAAATGTGCTTTGGAAGGCACCTTGAAAAATACTCAGAATGCTCCACGATTGACAACTTTTTATTGTTGTTATTTGCTAGCTTGTCTATGTCTGGCACATATCGCACAAGACTGTTTGTCTGTAATACACCCCAGCAAATATGAGCAATTAGTCATTCTCAGTAGTAAACAGCTTAAGACAGTTGATAGGAGATTTCAAAAAGATGACAAAATGCATAATGTTGCTCACTGTCAACCAGGTTTACAGACACACAAGTAATCAAGATATTATCGGCTAGTTTAACCCAAACAATATACTTTATACTTATAGGTCAAGTTGATCTCAAGTTGGGCACGGTGGACGACTGGTTAGCGCGTCTGCCTCACAGTTCTGAGGAGCGGGGTTGAATCCCCACCTGTGTGGAGTTTGCATGTTCTCCCCGTGCCTGCGTGTGTTTTATCCGGGCACTCCGGTTTCCTCCCACATCCCAAAAAACATGTGTGGTAGGTTAATTGACAACTCTAAATTGCCTGTAGGTGTGAATGTGAGTGCGAATGGTTGTTTGTTTGTATGTGCCCTGCGATTGGCTGGCAACCAGTTCAGGGTGTACCCCGCCTCCTGCCCGCTGATAGCTGGGATAGGCTCCAGCACGCCGCGACCCTTTTGAGGAGAAGCGGCTCAGAAAATGGATGGATGGATGGATGGATCTCAAGTTGAAGATGGTCCCACCCTGTAAAAGGTCTTTAGCCTACATATAGAGAACCAAGTTTTACAGTGAAGACATCCTTCCACTGAAATGTTTGCAGGCATATACGCCAACATGCTGAGAGAACATCCTCTTTGTGTAGTGTTCCCTTGCCACACCCCCTCAGCCGCCTGCCTGTTATGCAGTGCTGTGATCCAGTCCGTTGATAGTAAAATCTAAACAAATTGGATATTCGTGGAACCTTTTACTGCTGTACACACAGATCTGTAACTACTAGGGATCTCATTGGGGTCAGTAAGCATCGCAATACCAACAACGTTACGACACGTCTACAATACTGAATCGTAGTGTCTTGAGATATGAGTTTAATTCGTTGTGTGTACACACTCAGTCCACTCATATCTCAAATCATATTCCGCATTGAATGTATGGAAATGCCATACATTTTTGGATAATCTTTTTTTTTTTAAAAGAAAATATCACTCTCTGTGACTGGTTGGCGACCAGTTCATGGTGTACCCCGCCACTCACCCAAAGATAGCTGAAATAGGCTCCAGCACGCCCGCGACCCTAGTGAGGAAAAGCGGTACAGAAAATTGATGGATGGATGGATGGATGGAAAAAAGCACTCTATATGATGGTACTTTTGAAAAACATACAGTAATGACAAAGAAAACGTAGAGAATTAAACTGTTTGGCCACGTTTCGTTTCGATTCATTGGATATTGTGCTCCTTCTTTTTGTCTAGTGTGCGCGCCTTGGACACTTGGGGGCAATATTATACAGATATATGGATACACAAAGAGGCGGTCAAAACTTCTCAGTAAGCTACAGTAGTATTAGTTGTTCATCCCAGAGGATAAAGAATATATGCCTGTGAGTTTTGTTATATTATCTGTCTACATGTGTTGCACCATCATTTGTGTTCAAATATCCACTGCTTAAAGGGTTTTTAACACCGCAACACCGATGCCATTCATTAGCTCGTCTATGGCATTTTGCATCGTTTGTTAGCATTAAGTTAAATGGACATATCTAAAGCAAACCTATGTGGTTTTAAATACACAACATGTAAGTATCGTTGTTTTACTGTAGTTTAACAGTATGCTCCAACTGGGAGTGGCAAGAAATAGCTTGAGGACTTTTGGAAAAAGATTTGTCCACTAGCTGCCATACTGCTGCTTGTTATGAAGTGATTTGAGTTTACCGCCATCATATGGCGCTTGTATCTCAAATTTTTGCTCACAAGTCAAACTGCTGCTCTTAAAGTGAGTGTCAGAAAATCATATTGTATCAACATTATGAATATTTCCTGTTTTTTTCTCTGCTGACCAGCATAAGGCACAGTAAAAATTTGCCGCATTGTTGGGGCATCTCGCTGAAAGAATGCTAAGTATGGCCGTCCTTGTAAAGAAAAGTGGCGAGGATTAGCATAGTTTAGATGCCATTCTGTCTTCACAGTCTCAAGTGGCCAACGCAGCTCCACACGGACTTCAATGGGCAGCTTCAAAGAACATTTCACACACGTGCGCGCACGCACACACACACACACACACACACACAAACAAGTGAACACACTAGCTGTCAGGATAATGATACATAGAAGGAAACATGTAAAGGGAGTAACAGAAATCTAACAGCTCCAGCGCCAGGCAACCAGTAATTAAATGCCTTCATTAGGTCAAATACTTGATTAAGAGGAACCTGAGGGGAACTCCAGTTATGACCATCATTGCTGAAATTCAAAGGTGGAGCGGAAGGGAGGAGGTGTAATGGGAAAATGAAAAGTCGTAAAGGTTGCTGGAGAGAAATCAGGCACACTGGCAGAGTAGAAGAAAAAAAGACATCTACAGTATCTGACGCAGTCACCGACGATGTTCGTTAACACCTCCTCCCTGCTTGTCCCTCAGTGTCCAGATAGCGACTGTGTGTTCTTGAAACAAGTCACAAAGGCTGGCCGCAGCATATTGCTAATGTGTTGATGAAGGCAGGCCAGGACAGTGCAATCATGCTCTTGTGGACACACAGTGTGCGTGTTCTACAGACGACTGAACATCTCTGGCCTCTACATCAACCCACTTTAGGAAGCTGCTCACTCGACCCTGAGTGAGTTTGTCTGTGAGTCCTTGTATTGAAACCACACAAAACAGAAGGGTATTATTCACCTTAAAAAAGGAGAGAAATACGTTTTCTGTTTTGGTATTTTCTGATCTATTTTGCCATAAATCTTGGTAGTAACACAGCTAATTTCAAGTGAGGAAAATCGACCTATTACAAATATCAGATTATGAAATGTTATGCACTGCAGTTAGTAAATAACGTCGTGGAAAATACCAAGTTATTTTATTCATGATTCAATGATTTGACAAACAACCATTCACACCTCCGGACAATTTTTATTTCTGCAATTAGTCGACTTATCGCATTGTGTGTATATACAGTATACTATATATATATATATATATATATATATATATATCCATCCATCCATTTTCTGTCCCGCTTATCCGCATTAGGGTCGCGGGTATGCTGGAGCCTATCCCAGCTATCTATGGGCGAGAGGCGGGGTACACACTGAACTGGTTGCCAGCCAGTCGCAGGGCACAGAGAAAAAACAACCATTCGCACTCACATTCACACCCACGGGTCTTCTATCTACCTTCCATGCATGTTTTTGGGATGTGGGGGGGAAAACCGGAGAAAACCCACGCAGCAAAAATGCACACTCCACACAGGCGGGGCCGGGATTTGAACCCCGGTCCTCAGAAATGTGAGGCAGATGTGCTAATTAGTCATCCACTGTGCTGTATGTATATATGTATATATATATGTATATATATATATATATGTAGAGAAATCAGGCACACTGGCAGAGTAGAAGAAAAAAAGACATCTACAGTATCTGACGCAGTCACCGACGATGTTCGTTAACACCTCCTCCCTGCTTGTCCCTCAGTGTCCCTACAGTATATATGTATATATATATATATATGTATATATATATGTATATATGTATATATATATGTATATATATATATATATATATATATATATATATATATATATATATATATGTATATATATATATATATTCTTTTTTTTTTTGTTTTGTTTTTTTGTTCAGTTTAGTGTTTGAGTTTACTTTTGTTTAGTGTTCATGTACAATTGCAACAAGGGAACTGGGAATAACCTTTTATTTTTTCAAATGTTCTGAACTAATAGTACATTCTTTGACAAAAAAGTAAACATCATGAAATTCGATTGAGAAATTAACCAGTTCTAATTCATTTTCAATGTACATGCATTGCCTTTAAAGGAACGTTGCATGGCATGGCCACCACGTAGGCACGATCTGGTTATAACGTTATATCGAACACATAACCTGTGTGATAAGGCTAAAGAAATTGTTATCGCTTGCCTTTAACTAATGTTAACATTTGCAGCGTTAAACAATTAGCTCACAGCTGTTGACGCTAATATTAGCAGCTAACCAGTCAAACAGCAGATAACAGCTTACCGTAATAACGGTCCCTCTTCGTCAGAAAGGGAAATACTTGGTTAATTATACTTGGTTACGAAAACAAATAATTGTAAGTTGTCTTTGTTTTTTTAACTGATTTAGAACAATTTTGCATCACTGAATAAGAAAATGAAATCTGTTTCTCTTGTTTAGGTCAGATTTTTATGCCAAATTGTTCACAGTTTATTAATCAAATATTACAAACTTCGCTTTCTGTAACTTGAATAGCAGGCTAAATTGAATGTTACATCATCACTGCTCAAAATTCAGGGCATGAACCTTTGTTTATTTGGACCTCTAAAGACAAAATACCTTTATATGGAAACAAAAACGTGGCAACAGGTCAAAAAGTGGACCTGATTGAGCGAAACCAATGTGATATTTGGATTCAGCAAAATCAACATTGTCCTAAATCAGCTCCAAAACCTTAGACGATACATTTGTTGTTGACCAGTGTTTCTCGCGGATTTTCACTATTCACGGTCAGGCCCAGGACCTATCCTCCATGAATAGTGGGTGTCCACTGTACACAACATATTGTTGAATAACTACTTATGAAAACAACTAAAATAGTTTGCTCAAATATTGATTTTAAAAAAGGGTTCGGTAACAAAGAAACTGCCTGCAATATCTCAACATTATTAAAAGTGAATAAAATTTGCAATAATAGTAAGGATTTTAGCAAGAAAACATGAAGTACAGGATTTGCTTTAGCAGGCCACATAAAATGATGTGGCAGGCCGGATCTGGCCTCCCGGCCTTGTGTTTGACACATATGATTTAGAGTCTTCAGTTAACTTAAGAAATATGTTTTTGGAATGTGGGAAGAAGCCAAAGCACCTTAGAAAACCAATGCAAGCACCGGAAGAACAACTCCACACAGCGAGGCCGGAGCCCGAATTTTTTGAACCCCCAATTTCAGAGCTGTGAGGCTAATGTGCCAAATACTGCCTAAAGAGCAAGAAAATAGAATGTACATAATTCTTAAAACATTGTGTTTACTGAAGATTTTCAGGGATAACAAATTTCAAAATGTTAAAGACAAAGAAAATCCCACTCAACAAATATAATTTCACTTTAACTCAAAATTTGGCCAGGGTAAGAATAATTTTGGCCATAACTATACATTTGACTATTTTCTACACCTACTGTAGATATCATTTCATTAAATTGACAAATTCAGGAGCTGCTTTGTTATGAGATCAACATTTGAGTCTGTGACATCATAATCATAATAAATGATAAATTATCGAGACTATTTCAAAATAACAAGCCTGTGAATGTGTACTGTATCATATACAAACTGTTATTACGCCACTGCAAACCCCAATAATATGAATGTATTATATATACTGTTAAATGAATTCTTTATCTTTGTCAAGGCAAAATTTTCGATACAGCTCTTTTGATTCTCATTAAATAGCAGATGAGTGTAAATGAAAAAATTCAACATGATAGAAAATCTTGTCACTTAAGACAATGCCTAATTCATTCACAAAACAAGTGGACAACTGGTGCACACATCATTTTTGTGATGTATACTTCACAATGCTTATTATCTTATTGAAATTGCACCTAAAGTTGCCCTGTAAATAGATGTGTATGCAGCACTGGCAGTGTTGCCGTGTATAGATCCAAGAATACAATTGCTGTTGATGAAGCACAATTATTTGGCAATAAATCTCACAGAGTAGAGGTCCAGCGTCTGTGGCCTCACAGGCCCACAGGGACATCTACTGTAGTTCATACAGCAAACCTATAGAAAGAAAGCTCTTCTTAAATGAGCTAGTGGCTTACTGTTAATTAATTGTTTATACATGCAGGTACCGTCACCTTAATGCTCCAGTTTTGCATTACGCAGCTTTGCCACCATGTCGCCCCTTAGGTGTGTGTGTCTGCGTGTGTGTGTGTGTGTGTGTGTGCACGTCCGTACGTGCGTGCATGTGTTCGAATGTCAATGCCGTCATCAAAGGATACGTCAAACTGAAGGCTCAAGCAGCGGCTGCTATCGGGATCTCAGACATACACAACACTATGCTTTCATATCACGCCCTGGCAACGCCCACTGACTGCAGCATATCTCCGCCAGTATCACCAAGGTTACCAGCGGTAGCCAGGGATACCATCGGAGCCGCCTGTGAAAATTTAGAGAATGGGTGTGGCATGGCTACGTCTTTGTGGCACAAACACCGCAGTTACGTAAATTGGACAAATTCACTGTACATTCTAGCTTTTGTTTTGAGGTATTTTTAGTTTGGGTGTCAAAAAACTCAATATTTAGCAAATAAAGGTAAAAAGTAAACAAAAATAACCCCGAACGACACGCACAAACTTATGTGTTAAATGTGCAAAACTACATGTTCATGTCTCCACATTTTCCCTTATTATCAGGGTGGCCTTTATATTGCCACAATCTTTATGCTGTGCATGTTAAAGGTGAAGCTATTGACAATCAAGGTGTTGGCGCCTCTCATTCCACCTCTTTGAACACATCTGGCACGAATCTAAGGTGTGTGCTCATGCGTTAGTCTCGGAGTCAGTTAGCTGCTAGAACAGGATTGAATTCATTAGTTGTAAAAAAATAAATAAAAAGAACCCAAATTAAAGACTGGCGTTTCCATGACAAAGGAGGGCTTCGGCCAGCGCCTGTGCATCCAGAGCCCCTGTGCACAAATTCAGAAAAAATATTCGCCGGCATGCTCCACATACTTCAATCTCTCAGGCTGGCGATGTGTGTTCGTGTGTGTGCGTGTGTGTTTACTACCACAGATGAGAGATTGTTGCCCTGTTTGGGTTTCTTAAACACTTGGAATATTTGGATCCATCCAGTTGAGTGTTTGGAGCAAACACAAACAGGAGATGAACAAGGGAAGATTTTTTTTTTCTCAGTAAACCATCAGTCATGCAGTGTGGGGTATTGAGGAGCCACTCATTTTTTTCCTCTTCTCTCAATTTTAACATGAGCTATCCGCATCTGAGTACTGAACTTACACTGTCTATTTTTAATTTCACAGGCTATGTTTATAACTATGGGTCTAGTTTACAGTGGTGTAAAAATAAATAGAATTGCATCGTGGGGTGGAGGGGCAACTGGGAAATGTTGTTTTCCAAGTGCGGTGCTGGGTGAAGCCGGCATCACAGCTGTACCAGTAGACAGTCTTTTCTGTTTTCCCAGTATAGTATGCGGGTAACTAAACAATAAATGAAAAAAAAGCAGGGTCCTATTTTCACTGTAGCAGACCACAGCCTGCCCTTTCCCCGATGAAAGGGGTGGGGATGCGAAGCCATAACCATAACTGTAGCCAGCAAGATGTCTTCCGCATTATTTTTCCTTTCGAAGTTTGCATTTTAGTTAGATGTGGTCGTAGTGGACCACAGAATAAAATATTTCAATCCTTCACCAATATACATAGAATTTTAACAAATAAGTGAGTCAATATGACCATAAGGTGCCTTTGAAACTTCCCCATTTCACCAATAATGTGAGATTTTCCATTTAACTTCAAAGTCATTGTCGTGGATGGATGTTTAACTGACTCTAAATTGTCTGTACTGTAGTTGTGAATGTGAGTGTGAATAGTTGTTTGTCTATATGTCCCCTGTGATTGGCTGGCAACCAATTTAGGGTGTAGCATACCTCATGCCCAAAATCAGCTGGGATGGGCTCCAGCGAGTGGATGGATGGATGGATGAATGGATGGATGAATGGATGGATGGATATCCAGAAGGTTTTATATCTTGATCTGCGGACAAGTCCAGCTTGACAACATCCAACTACACACATAATATGATGAAGATTAAAAAATGTGTGAGTATTTTACTCTGCTACTATCCAATATTTCAGCCTCCATTGAAGAAAGACAAAATGCTGGTAGTAATGTCACTGAAAAGGTGTTTCTTAAAGGGGCAGTTACCCCATAATGACAGGGTAGAAAGCAGTTTCAGGAACGTGTAAAATATTCAATATGATTAAGAAAATGATGACTCATTTTATCAAATAACTTGCTGTGAAGAATAAAAAGATGCAAAAAATATATTTTTTAAAAATCAATTTATCACTTATTACACACATGTACACACAGTAGTTAGCAGAACAGTATGTGCGACATCCCAAAATCTTCTACATCCAATGAGAAAAAAAAAAAGTAAAATATCTGTCTATGGATTAATTCACATTTTGTTAATTCTGTTTTCAACCCTGGTAACAAAAAAAAGCAAGTCTATTGAAGCAGATTAATCAGATCTCAAATGTCAAAATTAAAACTCAGCACTATTTGTAAACAAACAAATAACATTACTGATCCATTGAATTGGATAGTTAATGTATGGAAAATAGTTTTGGATTCTCTTTTGTGCAATGCACTTCTTTTACATGTCTATAACATTTATATTTCCTATATCCACAATTGCTGCTGAAATGATACAAATTTCCCAATATTTGGACAAATAAAGGTTATCTTATCTTATATTAAAAA
This sequence comes from Phyllopteryx taeniolatus, assembly GCF_024500385.1. NCBI lineage: Eukaryota > Metazoa > Chordata > Actinopteri > Syngnathiformes > Syngnathidae > Phyllopteryx > Phyllopteryx taeniolatus. The sequence continues at coordinate 12,611,144 of NC_084511.1, read as the reverse complement.
TATGTATTGATGATGATAATATACTTTTTACCTGCCCAAATTCTGAAGTGACATGTGCAGTGACGTACTAATTAATTTCCGCTTCAGACGTGGTGTCCTGTGTGGGCATTTATATTTATATCTCTAAAGACGTATTAATTGGCCTGTTATTTTTTTGTTCCAAGTTGGTTACTCTCTGCGAAAACGCAGTTCCAGCCAGACCTATGTGGCAAGTGAATTGTTTCACTTTTTTTCATTTTGCGACTACATGACACGATAGCTTAGCAATTAGCATGGGTTTGACATTGTCTTCACCTAGCCAATCCTCATCCTCCCTTCGTGAATCTTGGTAAGAAGCATGGTAAAAAGGGTGTAGCTTATTTGTTACCACAGAGGCGATGATCAGTGACTTACAATGCGGATGCAAACAGAACATTCGCCTCCGAGGCATGGCAGCCGGGCGGCATAATATAAAATAGCATGCACCAAGCAGCTGTTCAATGTGGACGTGGGGGTCATGTCAGACGCTGGATTTTTTTTTTTTTCAATATCCGGAACAATCACTGTTACGGCCGAGTCAACGTTCAGTAATTTTCGTAACAAAATACGAACGTTCCGTAACATTTGGAAGGTCTCCTATTCATATCTTTGGCTGCTGTTTACTGGAGCGTTCATCATGTCTCGTCTGTCGAACATTATATAATGATTTTTGGTAAAGTATACTGTACAGTTGTTTTTCGTCAAGCCCTTCTCTATGGCATCCAATCGTAACAAAGGTGGGGAAAGGTAGCGCACTAACCTCGCAGCTTATGAACGCGACCCTCGACCCACCACCACAACTTTCTTCTACCAGCTGCACGCCATTATCACCCCTCCCAAACACCAGCGATCACGGCACTTTCACAGCAATATTAGACAATCACGGCAATGATTAAAGGTAAGTTTGGATGAACGTTTTAAACATGTTCAAGCTTTTTAACATTTACAATAATTTTGTGCTGTACTGGGTGTTTTTAGGCCACAAAAAAAAAGTGCTTCAGATTAACATGCAAACAGCTTTAACGGATGACCCCTCCCCCCTATAAGTCCGTTAAATGGAGGTTCCACTGTACATACAGTACTGTAAACAGCATTTTCCCACGAAAATGGAAAAAAAAAAAAAACGTGTTCGGACATTTTTGCCGTTTCATAGAAAATCGCAAGTAGTCCAGGATCCACATAAGGATGAATTTGCGACTGCCGAACGCAAATGTGCAGAGGTCAACTGTGGCCTGTCAGTACAAATAATTATACAATCAGAATCATTATTGACATGCAGTACGGGACAAATGTCAGAGTAGGTTGTTGAATGATTGGTCTCTTTACAAATGGTTAAATAGCATTTTCCATGTTGCATTTTGCAATATGCGCGACACAGTGTGGATACATAATGAAGAAAACCTATGATTTAAGTCAGGATAACATACAAGTAGGGGTGAGGAATTAATCAGAATTTAATCGTGATTTAGATTTTTGGCTTCTCATGATGATAAAAATGTTATAATCAAAGAAAAACCATAAGGGTGCCGTGGCACAAGTTGTACATGCAAGTTCCTGCTGAAAAGCAACCTGAACGCACCCTATGGTGGCTTGCAGCAAGCGTGTGATGTACAGTATGCTATTCTGACGCATGCATCAGTTGGAGAGTACTGTAAAACTAAATGAACAACAACAACAAAGACCGCCAGCTTAATGTTAACACTCAATGGAAAACTCAATTGACAAGATAGCTAAAAATTTGCATTAGCTCACGTGAGGGATATACCTTCAAAACAAATTCAACTATTAAAGTTCTAGCGCGACTTACTTTTTCTAATCTTTTTTTTAAGTTTTAGTTCCATGCATGCACCATACCGCACTGCCCCTAAGAGGCAAAGTCACGCTGAGCAAGGAAGAGCAGATATAGTAATGACTAAATGACTATTAATTTTTCTTTATAGTTTAGTTTTTTTTTTTTTTAAGTTATATTATTTTAATATATTATTTTACTTGTTACTATTTCATTTTCTGGTTGTTCTTTTAACTTATATTTGAAGTTGAGCTTTGGTAGATGAATAAATACTACATTTTGAAATGAATGAATAAGTGTGTTTATTAATCGTTATTATTATTTCAATATCAATCAAAATAATTAGGATCATTATTTTTTTCCATAAACACCAAGCCCTACATACAAGTGTGAGAAACGTCCTCATTGTCTCATTCCACATATACCTGGAGAGAACAAGAAAAGAGAACTGCAACTGTAGCTCACTGACGAAGGTCAAATTTTCTAACAGAATGTAGAAGAAGAATGTAATGTCAATCCACAGCAGTCTAACTGGGCTAAGAGTATGCAGTCATCCCTGGAGGCCCTTGTCAAAAGAAGTGCCAATGCTCAGATACAGTATATGGGTCAAAATACTTGAACGTGGAATATAGATGGCAGTCAAGAAAACAGAGGGATTTGAAAGAAACAAGAAAGTAGGAGTCATTCCTGTAGCTTAAACGTTGTCATCAGTTCTCTTCGAATATGGCAATGCAGGAATTCAGTGTCACATTTGTCATGACCTGTTGTTTTTTTAAGTTTCCCAAGTAGTGGAAAACATGTGTTCCCAATCTGGAAATATAATTATTACATCTGTATCTGCAGCACTGAAACTGAGGGAAATGCTGGATAAACACTCATTGTGCATATTGCCACTGACCGTGGACCGTACTCTGCATACAGTATGTGGTCTGACAGGTCTAATTACACTAACCTATATATTTCACTAATGAGACAGTAGTTAAGGATTTCATGTGAGCATGTTAAAAATACAGGCGATCCAGAGCAACCAAGCAAGATATAAAACACAGTGTTAGTAATAATAATACAGGTGTGCATGCATCTATTTGGAAATGATTAAGATCAGTTTAAATTTGCTTCGTTGGGTGTCATGGCAACGTGAGCTTACCCACAGACACGTTTGAAGGTGTTTTTCTTTTTTTAAAGATAGATAAAAGCCTCCATATCTGCATGAGCTTTCACCATTATTGTAAAGTCATGTGCAAGGTATACATCAGCTTTACAAAGTTAAAAATCATAACCTTATTTTGTGGGTGAATTAGTATACACTGCACTGTATCAATAATTGTGCCTTTTAAAAATGAGTTGACCAGCACTATCAGGGAACCATATCATAACACTGTCTAATACTTACATTTAACACCTCTATGCCACTGCAAACTACAAATATATTAACAAACATATTGGTGAATTATTATTGAATCAATTGTTGATTTAATTCCTACAAAACTGAATATCATTAAATGTGTAAACTGTCTCTGCATTAGAAAAAATGGATACTGAATAACGTCCTACAGGGAAAAAAAATAAAGGGTAACATTTACAGTAGTTTGACGTTCTGTCAACACACACGTATATTTTTGTGGTGAATCTAACTGAATGTGCCAATTAAATCAGATGGACATGATGCCTTTACAACAGCATCAGCCGCTGTAACTGATCATAGACTAGGAAGAATGTCCGAAGCCCCTCGGCGCTATGCTGCCTACACTCTGCTACACATAAGAAGAACTAGATTTATACTGTGTGTCCTTAGAGGAAACTCAGCAACAGAAAAATAAAAGAGGAGCTATCAAACTGTCATTCACTGGGGAGTTCCTACACTTTCTAACAAATAAATATGGGCTAGTGCACCCATAACGCCCTGAGACATGTTCTGATTCCAAACACACACACGTACACACACATACAAACACACACACACACACACACAAACACACACGCAGAACATGTAAACATGAAGGCTATCTTTTAAGCATATTAAAGCAAACTTAACCCCTTTCCTCCATGAAAGTATTAGATGATGTGCAGGACAAAAATGGCACAAAATCCCTTTTCACAAATAGCTTGAGTCCTTTTCACTCTCTTGCAGTTTAAGTGGCTTTTGCCGAAGTCCGCTCGGCGGCATAGCGCTGAAAGCAGAGGCGAAAAGTCTCTGATTTCCTCCGAGATGATGTGATTATATTAAACTGTGGCCATTGACTTTGCTTCCAATGCCGAGTAATTGGTGGCAATAGAGGGAGCCTGGTGTTTCCCCTCTAGATGAAATCTCTGGTCCAGCATGAATGGGTGGGAATTACAGTGTTCTCCTGCATGCTTGGTGCTGCTGTGTGTGTGTGTGTGTGTGCGTGCGTGCGTGCATGCGTGTGTGTGTGTGTGTTGTTCATGCCGGCAATTTTCTCTGTGCTCACATGCATTGCCATTATACATCACAGGCTATCACCAGCGCATGGCTGTGTCAAAAAGCCTGCCTTCCCTTCCACCATAACTCATAGTTACCTCCTGTAACCAAATTATCCCCCGGCCCCCACCTCAGCCATCCCGGGTCTCATAGACACTGAAGAATGAGCCCCAGCAATGTGAGAAGAGATGGTCACATGTGGAACACACTCAAGTCTTCTGTGGCAAACATTTATAAATTTTTATACTGCTCATTGTTCTGTATGTATCACACAAATGTTGGGTGTTAAAACTGTGGAACTCTTTTGGTTAAAATCAGAAAAGAAAATCAACTGCATAATTGAAAGATATGTGCAAAACCATCAGGATTCACAAAAAAAAACTGAAAAACTAATTCTGGGACAGTCACATTTGAGTTACATCACCCCATCTGATCTTTTAAAATCTTTTTTTATTAACCATGTCGTTTTACCAAATTCTCGCCAATGATGACATCGTCCGCCTTGCAACTATATTAAAGCACTGACTGTTCAAAAGTGGCCAGTCAAACTGCAACAACAACAGAAAGAAAAATTTTCCTTTTCCACACGGCATTTGTCTTTTCGAACAATGCAGCCCTATGGGGGGCACAAGCCAGTGCAAACTGTAGGCCTGTCCCAAGTCCAGATAAATGCAGAGGGGTGCATCAGGAAGGGAATCCGGCTTAAAACTCTGCCAAACAAATATGAGCGTTCATCCAAAGAATTCCATACCGGATCGGGCATGGACCGGGTTAACCAACGGCACCGTCAACCTGCAGGGCACCGTTGGAAAGTCAGCTACTGTGGGTCAAAGACGAAGGAGAGCTGGAAAGCAGGTTCTTAGGCAGAAAGAGAAGAGGAAAGCACAGAGCCTAGAACTTAATGTGAGGACTTTGAATGTTGAGACAATGACAGGAAAATCTGAGGAGTTGGTTGACACAATGATTAGGAGAAAGGTTGATATATTGTGTGTCCAAGAGAGCAGGTGGAAAGGCAGTAAGGCTGCAAGTTTAGGGGCAGGGTTTAAATTATTTTACCATGGTGTAGACGGGAAGAGAAAAGGAATAGGGTCTATTTTAAAGGAAGAGTTAGCTAAGAATGTCTTGGAGGTTAAACGAGTATCAGATCAAGTGATGAGGCTGAAACTTGAAATTGAGGGTGTTATGTATAATGTGTGTATTAGTGGCTATGCCCCACAGGTAGGATGCAATCTAGAGGTGAAAGAGAAATTCTGGCAGGAGCTAGATGAAGTAGTTCTGAGCATTCCAGACAGAGAGAGTCTTAATTGGTGCAGATTGTAATGGACATGTTGGTAAAGGAAACAGGGGTGATGAAGAAGTGATGGGTAAGTATGGCATCCAGGAAAGGAACTTGGAGGGACAGATGGTGGTAGACTTTGCCAAAAGGATGGAAATCGCTGTAGTGAACACTTTTTTTCCAGAAAAAGCAGGATCATAAAGTGACCTACAAGAGTGGAGGTAGAAGCAAGCAGGTAGATTACATTTTGTGCAGACGATGTAATCTGAAGGAAGTTACTGACTGTAAGGTAGTGGTAGGGGAGAGTGTGGCTAGACAGCATACGATGACTCTGGTGGTGGGGAGGAAGATTAAGAAGACAAAGACAGAGCAGAGAACCATGTGGTGGAAGCTGAGAAAGGAAGAGTGTTGTGTGGCTTTTCAGGAAGAGGTGAGACAGGCTCTCGGTGGACAGGAGGAGCTTTCAGAAGACTGGACCACGACAGCCAAGGTGATCAGAGAGACAAGCAGGAGAGTACTTGCTGTATCTTCTGTTCGGAAAGGGGAGAAGGAGACTTGGTGGTGAAACCTCAAAGTACAGGAAATCATACAAAATACTGGCCACTCATGCCAGAGTAGCATCTGCACCACTTGCACACTTGACTGAGGAGTATCTGCAACATTTGCACAATCAACATTGTCCCAGATTATCACACTACTAGTCACTTTAAACTGCATACATTCCTTGAAGTTCAGTGACTGTTTTTATCAATGTCTTTATGTCTCAAAAGTGTTCTCTGTCAATCGACTGTCTGTTGTCGTACTAGAGCGGCTCCAACTACCGGAGACAAATTCCTTGTGTGTTTTTTGGACATACTTGGCAAATAAAGAGGATTCTGATTCTGATGATACAAGGAAAGAGGTTAGCTAAGAAGTGGGATATTTAGAGGAGAGAGGAATACATTGAGATGTGACGTAGGGCAAAGTTAGAGGTGGCAAAGGCCAAACAAGAGGCATATGATAACATATATGCCTCGTTGGACACTAAAGAATGAGAAAAGGATCTATACAGGTTTGCCAGACAGCGAGATAGAGATGGGAAGGATGTGCAGCAGGTTAAGGTAATTAAGGATAGAAATGGAAATGTGTTGACTGGTGCCAGTAGTGTGCTGGAGAGATGGAAAGAATACTTTGAGGAGTTGATTAATGAGGAAAATGAGAGAGACGGAAGAGTAGAAGGAAGAGTGTGGTGGACCAGGAAGTGGCAATGATTAGTAAGGGGGAAGTTAGAAAGGCATTTAAGAGGATGAAAAATGGAAAGGCAGTTGGTCCTGATGACATACTTGTGGAGGTATGTAACCATCTAGGAGAAGTAAGTGGCTGTGGAGTTTTTGACCAGCTTGTTCAACAGAATTGTAGCGGGTAGAAGATGCCTGAGGATGAAAACTGTGCCGATGCCCATCTTTAAGAAAAAGGGTGATTTGCAGAGCTGTGGGAACTATAGAGGAATAAAGTTGATGAGCCACACAATGAAATTATGGGAAAGAGTAGTGGAAGCTCGATTCAGGACAGAAGTGAGTATTTGGGAACAACAGTATGATTTCATGCCTAGAAAAAGTACCACAGATGCATTATTTGCCTTGAGAGTGTTGATTGGAAAAGTACAGAGAAGGTCAGAAGGGGCAACATTGTGTCTTTTTAGATCTAGAGAAAGCGTATGACGGATTACCCAGAGAGCAACTGTGGTACTGCATACGGAAGTCTGCAGTGGCAGAGAAGTATGTTAGAATAATACAGGACATGTATGAGGGCAGCAGAACAGTGGTGAGGTGTGCTGTAGGTGTGGCAGAGGAATTTAAGGCGGAGGGAGGTGGGACTGCATCAGGGATCAGCCCTGAGCCCCTTCCTGTTTGCAGTGGTGATGGATAGGCTAACAAATGAGGTTAGACTGGAATCCCCGTGGACTATGATGTTTGCGGATGACATTGTGCTCTGCAGTGAAAGCAGGGAGCAGGTGGCAGAACAGTTAGAAAGATGGAGGTATGCACTGGAAAGCAGAGGAATGAAGATTAGCCGAAGTAAGACAGAATATATGTGCATGAATGAGAGGGGTGATGGGGGAAGAGTGAGGCTACAGGGAGAAGCGATAGCAAGGGTGGAGGACTTTAAATACTTGGGGTCAAAAGTCCGGAGCAATGGTGAGTGTGGTAAGGAAGTGAAGAAACGGGTCCAAGCAGGTTAGAACGAGTGGCAGAAGGTGTCAGGTGTATTATGAGACAGAAGAGTCTCTGTAACAGGACCTTAAAATCGTTTTAGTTCTCTGGTTTCATCTGTGAACCAAAGAGTACATTTCTTAGGACACATTTTAGGTCTTAATGGCTCTATGGTGTCAAGAGCATTAGAGAGAGCAACATTAAAATCATTTGTGAGATTATCAATAGGACCCACATAAGAAGGACATGAGGCAACTGCTGAGGGTAAAAGCTTAGCAAGTGCAGTAGTCGTTGAAGAACTAATATTATGGCAGCTATAGCTTTGGTTGTGATCAGAACGATGGCAATGGGCCAAGACTTCAAATTTTATGAGGTAATGGTCAGACATAGCAGTGGTATAGGGAAGTACCATTACATTGGAGGTCGCAATGCCCCGGGTTAAAACCAAATCTAAAGTATTACCATTATAATGAGTCAGTTCATGTATTAATTGCATGAAACCAAAAGTATTAATTATTTTCTGAAACACTGCACTGAAAGGTTCCGACGGGGAATTCATATGAATATTAAAGTCACCCATGATTAATATATTGTCTGCATGGGTCACCCAGATAGCAATAAATTCTGAGAATTCATCTAAAAAGCCAGAGTAAGGGCCGGGGGGGTCGAGGGGTCGGGGGGTCGGGGGCGGGTGTTTGGGTGGGTAGATAACTGCAAGATAGAACGGCAATGATATCGCATAACGACAGCCTCAAATGTTTTAAAGTCAATGTTTGGCTAGTGCTAAGATTGAAATTGGATTCGGAGATGAGGGCGACACCCTCTCCCTTCTTATTAGGATGCGGAACGTGAACTCACAAAGTTTTGGAAAGAGCGCCTGATTAAGTGGTAAAAACTCATTTGGTTTTAACCACGTCTGGCAAAGACCAGCGGCACGGTGGCCGACTGGTTAGAGCGTCAGCCTCACAGTTCTGAGGACCCGGGTTCAATCCCGGGCCCTGCCTGTGTGGAGTTTGCATGTTCTCCCCGTGCCTGCGTGGGTTTTCTCCGGGTACTCCGGTTTCCTCCCACATCCCAAAAACATGCATGAATTGGAGACTCTAAATTGCCCGTAGGCATGACTGTGAGTGCGAATGGTTGTTTGTTCCTATGTTCCATGCGATTGGCTGGCAACCAGTTCAGGGTGTGCCCCGCCTCCTGCCCGATGACGGCTGGGATAGGCTCCAGCACGCCCGCGACCCTAGTGAGGAGAAGCGGCTCAGAAAATGGATGGATGGATGGCAAAGACCAATCATATTAAGATGACGGTCTCTGATAAGATCATTGACGGGCAAAGCTTTTGAGGAAAGTCATCTAATATTCATAAGACTGATTTTCCATAAAGTGGGCTGATTGGTGCTATTTACCCCCAGAGTATTCATAGTAGTAATATTAATAAGATTGTGCCGTCGAGAAAACGTATTATATTTTGAGTAGCTGTGGGCGCGGTGAGAGATTAATACTGCAGGAATCTGGTAATTGCCGGCACGGTGGACGACTGGTTATCACATCTGCCTCACAGTTCTGGGGTCCGGGGTTCAAATCCCGGCCCTCCCCTTGCCTGGGTGGGTTTTCTCCGGGCACTCCGGTTTCCTCCCAGATCCCTAAAACATGCGTGGTAGGTTGATTGAAGACTCTAAATTGCCTATAGGTGTGAATGTGAGTGTGAATGGTTGTTTGTCTATATGTGCCCTGCGATTGGCTGCCAACCGGTTCTGGGTGTACCCCGCCTCCCAAGCTGGGACCCCGCCTCCCTAGCTGGGATAGGCTCCGGTAGCCGGCAACCCTAGTGAGGATAAGCAGTAAAGACGATGGATGGATGGATGGATGGATGGATGGAATCTGGTAATTATTTCTCGACTTGTCATCGGTAGAATGAACCAGGGAAGAGTGCTTAAACTCATCACACAATACTACCTCAGTAAAAAACAACAGTCTGCAATGCATTAGTGGGTAGTGGATCAGAACGTGTAGTATGTCGCTTCAATCTACATATACTGTAGGACTGTGTGTGTTGTTAGAGTCCAGCATAGTGCGAATTAACTTTAACCTTACCAACTCCACACTCATTCTAACAGGCTTGCCAATCACCTGTGTCTCGGCTTGCTCTAGTAAGAACTGTCATGGAAAGCTCAAACAGTAATCTATGTTTCTAGAAAGAGTGATGGCACCTATCCAGTCAGGATGAAGGCCGTCTGCCCTCATCAAGCCGGGAGTCCTCCAGAACGAAGGCCAATTATCTACAAACTGCAGTCCCTGTTCGCTACAGAAGCTAGCCAGGCACCAGTTAAGCGAGAATAATCTGCTAAACCTCTCATCATTGCCTCTCGCAGGCAAGGAGTCAGAGACAATTACTCGATGCCGACACATATTTCTGGCGAGATTACAGTTCCTGGCTATGTTCCTCTTTGTAATCTCTGATTACCTCATCTTTGTATCATTGGAGCCGACATGTATCACTATATCCAAGTAGTTAGTTAGTGTTGTTAGCTCCACTCTGGTGTCTCGGCCTAATGCGGGTCAGCTCTCTAAGGCTAGCTTCAATGTCTAGTGCTCTGGCCCCAGGAATACACATTAATGTGGCTGGGTTTTTAAGCTTGATGTTATGAGTGATGGAGACACCACTAGACTGAGCAGGTATGGGACTAGCTAAAGGTGTGAATCTATTGTGCGCCTGAAAGGTCTCACCGCAGTTAGCTAGCTTCATGTGGGTAATGCTAACAGGGCTAGTGGGTCGGCTAGAACCGACACCATCAAATGTGCCCGCCACAGCTGCAGTTACAAAACTATTCTGCTCTAGTTGGCAGACACATCCCTCAAGGAGAAAGGTGCAAGTAGTGCACAAGTCCATACTCACATTTATTTGGTCGGAGTTTAGGAGGTGAAGTCTGTGGGCTAGCCGAAGAGGCTTTTCAGTGTCAGTGGTGCGGCTTGAGCTAGTAGCCTCAAAAACAGGGCTACACTGCTCTAAAAAATTCAAAACAGTCTTAAAAAGTAAAACATAAAAATGTAAGTAATGTAAAAATTTTACAATTTATTTTGTGTATGCCTGAGTCATATATTATTTTAATACTTCAGTTTTCAAAAATACTGCTGTACACTTCTGAGGACCGGGGTTCGATCCCCGGCCCTGCCTGTGTGGAGTTTGCATGATCCCCGGCCCTGCCCGATGATAGCTGGGATAGGCTCCAGCACACCCGCGACCCTAGTGAGGATAAGCGGGATGGAAGATGGATGGATATACTATGATCAAAAGTGTCAAACGCTTGTTTTTAGATCTATAAAAATAACAACTGCAAATTCTGTATTAACTATGCTAGTACAGTACATATCCCTTCCACAAATTAAATTACTGCCATAAAGCCATGTTGATTTGCACTTAGAAGATTGTGTTTCTTGATAAATTGATCGTCTATGTGAGAACAATTTTTCAAAAAAATTTGAGAACTGGGGTTGTAGGGATATTGGTATATAGTAAATTTGTCTTACTCCACTTTTATAGATAGAAATTGCTTTAGCCGTTTTAATTTTTTAAGGGAAAATACCGGTGTGAAAAGATGTACTGTATGTGAATGTTCTCTATATATATATGTTCTCTATGTTCTCTATAATACCTTTTACAAATACCATAATAATATCAAAGCAATCAGTGGATTTAAAAAAATAATAATTGTAAGAGTTTTTTTCAATATCTAGTTGTTAATGTTGTTAATTAACAATTAATTAACATACCACAAAAAGTAAGGACATGTTTGTTGGTAGATTATTTCTTTGTTGTAACACACTGGAAAGTATGTTTATTTGTCATGATCTGTGTTTTTGTTGACTTGGTTTTCATTAGATTTAGTTCGTTTCATGTTTTGTCAAGTTGTGTCCCATGTTTGTCTTCTCTGCTTTGGTTTTCATCTCATCTGTTCTCGTTAGCCCTCTACCTTGTGTCAACCAATCAGCTCCATCCAGCCACTAGTTTCTTGTCCTGGTGTGCCTCGTTGTTTTGTCAATTTGTTTGTATTTAGTTCCCTGGGATTGTTCAGCCTGGGTCGGATCATTGTTGTCGCTGTAAATCACGTTTCCCTTGTCATGTTATGTTTTCATTTGTGGTGAATGTATCCCGAGTATTTCTTTGTTACTTCGAACCATGCTTTTTGGACTTTGTTAATTTAGTATTTTTGATAAATCCACGTCTTTTTGCTTTTGCGTTTTTTTCAAAATAAATACTTTCTTTTGAGATTGTTACAACATAGCAATAATCTAGCAAGGACACATTTCCTTACTTTTTGTGCTATGTTTAGTAGCATAAGCAGCATTTGGATGTTTCTTGCCAAGTATATGGTGTGTTCATGTTTAGTGAATAGGAAGATACACACAATGTATTAAAAAAATTGCCCACCCAACTAGTTTGTAAAATGAATACATAGGATGAAGAGATAAAAGAAAAGAAGGCAGACATTGACTTCATGCTGTCACACAGCAGAAAAAAATAAGAGACAGGGGGTTCTGTCAGATCACATCAAACTCACACTCAACCTGTGAGTAGAGGAGAATACAGCAAAGCATGAACAAGAGCATTTATTGTCATCCTATGGATTATAATGGCGAGCGGATGCTCTGTTCTATTCCTCAATGAGTAATTCCTCTCCAGTGTGTCTCATTTCAATTGTGTCTCATTCCTCATCTCTCACATCTGCCACTCTCATCTCACTATGGTGCCACTCTCCTGATTGGGCCACAACAGGGACGCATGTCATGTATCCCTGCATGGGTTGCATTCCACTAGACTACGGCGAGTCCACACCAAAGTAATTTTCTGCCCGACCTTTACTTGGGCACCTGTTTGGCCATCTATCAGGGACCTTCGCGTGCAGGCCAACGGAGGAACCCAAGTTAAGGTCAAGTTTCCTCGGCCCGTTTTTCCACCCCTGTAACAAAGTCACGCAATTTTCCACCCATTTCCACAGCTCGTTCCACGCCCGCCCTGTCATGACCTCGTTCCATGTCGCCGACCAAGTCAAGTACTTTCAAACCTGCCCTGAAGTCACCTTGTTCCGCTCAAAATTCTTCACTTACCACCTTAATACTTCTCATACCACCCATGTTTCCTAGTTCACCTTCCTTACTTCCTGCAGACTCTGCCCGGTTCCTGTGCTCCCCAACCTCTATGACAGTGGGCTGAGAAAGCCAATGCAGACCCGGTGGCGGCTCCTTGGCAGCTGCAGCAGGCCCCCGTTCCTGCCCCTTGGCAGCTGCAGCAGGCCCCTGTTCCTGCCTCCCGGCAGCTGCAGTAACTCCTCGTTCCTGCCTCCGGGTAGCTACAGAAGGCCCCTGTTCCTGCCTCCTTTGCAGTGGCAGCAGGCTCCCTTTCCTGCTTCTCGGCAGCTGCAGCAGGCTCCTGTTCCTGCGGCGTACGCTGTGCGGCCGCCACCTCCTGCTCCGGCGCCACACACTGTGCAACCGCCACCTGACCCTCTTGCCTGGCCCCTGTATTGCCATTGGGTCCAGCACCATGGCTGAACAGCCCGGTGGAAACCCTTGTGCTTGGCGTCCTGGCCGACCTCCTGAACAGCCCAGCCGAGCACCTCACATATGGCGTCCTGGACAGCCACAAGACTGGCCCTGATGGGCATATCCTGAACCCTCCTCTCCCTTCCACTCACCCTGTTGTAGCAATCTTTGTTGTGAATTGTTGGTACGTCTGGAAGCCGTCCCTTAAAACTCTTTCAATGCCATTGACGGCTGTTGAATTCAAATAATCATCTTAACATGGAGGACTGGCAGTGTTGGGGGGTACTGTCATGCTCTGTGATTTTGTGGTATAGATTATAGTTTTGGTTTCATGGTATGTCTTGGGTGGCACAGTGGGCAACGGGTTAGCACATCCGCCTCATAGTTCTGAGGACCCGGGTTCAAATCCGGCCTCGCCTGTGTGGAGTATCTGGGATAGGCTCCAGAAAATAGATCCCTGATTGTCCATAGGTGTGAATGTGAGTGGGAATGGTTGTTACCCTATACTGTATGTGCCCTGCAATTGGCTAGCGACCACTCCAGGGTGTACAATGACAGCTGGGCTAGGCTCCAGCATACCCGTGACGCTAGTGAGGATAAGCGGTGTAGAAAATGGATGGATGGCTGGATGGTATGTCTTGTTTTCTTTTGACCCATGTTAATGTCTGTCTAGGTTTTTGTTTCCACCTGTTCTCTACCTTGTGTCAACCAATCAGCTCCCTCCAGCCACTCATGTCAGGTGTTCCTCGTTGTCTCGTCAATTTGTTTGAATTTAGTTCCCTTGTTTCTTTCAGTCCTTGTTGGTGCATTGTTTCCCATGTTATGTTTTTGGTGAGTTTATCTCACTTGTTTCTTTGTGACTTTGAACCAAGCTTTTTGGACTTTGTTAATTTAGTATTTTTTGCTTCAGTGATCCGTGTTTGCCTTTGTTTTTTATATTCAATATATTTTTGAGATTCTTGCACTCCTGCCTTGCCTCCCTGCATCCCTGCATTTGGGTCATCTTTTTTGCTGCCATCACCGCCAAACATGACACAACCATTCACATTAACATTCACACCTATGGAGGATTTAGAGTTCTTCAATGAAGCATGTTTTTGGTATTTGGAAATAAGCCGGAGTACCCGGATAATACCCTTGCAACCACATGTTCAAAATTAATTATGTTGATTTTTATTCTATAATTGCTTTAATCAAATTTGAGAATCTTACGCTTTATAGATATTCTGAACTCCTACACTCATGCCAGTGTCGTATTGAGCAGAAAAAGGCAGAATTGATGCGTTCCACAGCCGCGTGTCTGCAGGGTACGTGTTGGTCGATGTGACATAAATATCGTCATTCACCACTTTAGGAAAGGCTCCGCACAGCCCCCTCTGTGGTCGACTGCGTGCAACCCAAATTATGTGACCGGGTGGACTGGAAGCGCTGACCCTCACATGCGCCAGAGTAACGAACAACAACAATGGACGCCTCGTGATTGTGTGAGTAGATCCAACACTACTCCAACTTTATAATTCATTAAGAATTTAAAGGAATATAAAGATAGCCAGATAGCTCTCAGTTCTTGCGCCAGTGTGCTCAATTCTCCAGCCCGGGTCCTATTCTCTTTCAGCGGTTGTACATTGTATCTTCTCAATGCGCATGCTTGGAACAAGTATTGACTTGCACACGGTCCAAAGCAGTCTGTGGACGCGCAATGCCGAAAATATGGACGTGCCTGATGGTGCGTTAACACCGGATGCGGACTATTCGCACCACATGATTACATATAAAGTCAATACAAATGGACCAATAGGTGCTAATTCATACCTGGTGTTTGTCGCGACGTGAGTCTGAATCAGAATCCTCTTTATTGCTAAGTATGTCAAAAACACACAAAGAATGGGTCTCCGGTAGTTGGAGCCGCTCTAGTATGACAACAGATAGCCATTTTGACACTAAATACTTTGAGACATAAAAACATAAAACACACTAAGGAGAGTCACTTGGCCTCTAGCAATTTAATGGCAAGAGGGAAGAAGCTGTTGGAATGTCTGCTGGTTTTAGTTTGCATTGTTCAATAGCGCGTACCTGAGGGAAAGAGCTGGAAGAGGTGGTGACCAGGATGTGGAGGGTCCAAGAGGATTTTGCATGCCCTTGTCTTAGTTCTGGCAGCAGGCAAGTCCTCAAGGGTGGGTAAGGGCTACAGACGAGTTTTCCGGCAGTCCTAATTGTCCGTTGCAGTCGGAGTTTGTCCTTTTTTGTGGCATCACCAAACCAGACTGTGATGGATGAACAGGACTGATTCGATGACTGGTGTGTAGAACTGCCACAACAGCTCCTGTGGCACGCCGTGCTTGCTCAGAAGCCTCAGGAAGTACATCCTCTGCTGGGCCTTTTTGAGGATGGAGTTGAAGTTGGGTCTCTCACTTCAGGCCCTGAGAGACTGTAATTCCCAGATACTTGAAGGTCTCGACAGCTGACACGGGGCAGTTGGACAGCCTGAGGGGCAGCTGTGGTGAAGGATGTTTCCTGAAGTCCACGATCATCTCTACAGTCTTGAGCGTGTTCAGCTTCAGGTTGTGTCGGCTGCACCAAAGCTCCAACTGCTCCACTTCCTGTCGATACGCAGACTCATCCCCCACAGTCGTCTAAACTTTAGGAGTTTGACAGCCGGGTGCGTTGCAGTGCAATCGTTTGTGTAGCGAGAGAAGCGCAGCGGAGAGAGGACACATCATTGGGGCAACCAATGATGGTTGATGGGGCTGGTGGTGTGTGTGGATGAGGTGGTGTCCCCCAGCCTCACCTGCTGTGTCCTGCCCGTCAGGAAGCTGTAAATCCACTGGCAGATGGCAGGTGACACGCTGAGCTGGAGAAGCTTGGAGAAGAGGAGATCAGGGATTATGGCATTGAACGCAGATCTAAGTGTTCTAGGATGAAGTGCAGTCCCATGTTGACTGCGTCATCCACAGACCTGTTTGCTCGGTAGAGTCGGGTGAACGTGAAAATTCGTTTCTCCAATTCGCTCGCCACAAATTCACGTGAAGCTGTGTTGTGACAGCCAATCATCGTTCAGAAAAAAAGTTGTGAATTTCACTATTACATTGGCAATAAATCAATTCTGATTCTGGCACACAAACAACATCCTGGAGTTGTTGAGCAGAACAATGGAGGATAAACTTATCATCACTGTTTGTGGGCACCTGGAGATTTTTGATAACTCCTGCTACCAGTGCCTGGAGAATGCTGAGCGAGGAAATTGGCCTATCTGGTAAGTATATTTATTAAGACTGCAACAAATACTCTGGTATTTCAAGTACCTTGAATAAAAAAAAAATAAAAAATAAAAATAAATACTTGGAATTTTCTCTGCATCGGGGAACCGTTGCGAACCGTGGCACGACGCACTTACATCACCTATACGCGGGAATAAGGAGGTGGAAGCAAAACTATTTGATTGACAATGGCGGTGACCAATAGAAGAAAAATGTAAGAAAGACAGACAGAAGAGGGCAACTGTGTGGGAGCCTTTTATTCTGAACAGCAAGTTGAGCACTGACATGTAATCGTTGTAACACGGACTTTGCTTTTCGCCGAAGACATCCAGTATGAAGCTATGTAGGAACCGAGATAAGGTCAAATATACGTAGCGCAAGTCAGTGTTAATGTACCTTACGAACATAACATTAGCCCTGTGGAGGGCTAAGTCTGTTAATTATGACTGCGGTCGAATTTTTGACTTATTAAGATGGTGACAACAGTAGGTCCACCACCATAACGTTACTTCATAAAGGGTGCTTATAGGTTTTGTCAGCCACTATGTGACATATGATGTACTGCAATCTGATGTGTAAGTGGCTAAATTTTGATTCATATACAGTAAATGAAAAACTTGGCAAAGGTGGTTAGAGAGGATGTAAGAGTAAAATGACTCATGTACCCCAACGGAGGAGGGCTTTGGTGAAGTCAAACGAAGGAAACATTTGTGTTAATTTTATTTTGAACACTTCCACATCTTTCTGCCCCCCCCCCCCCCCCCCTTCTATACATTATAGACAAGTCATTACTAAACCATTATATAATAGTAAGACTTCGTTGTATAGTGTATCCTGGCAGACAATCAGTTACCATCATCATCTAAGCATAAGAGATGTGTTTGTTTCTGCTGCTTCACTCCAACACCCACAGAGTCACTTATTAAAATCCAATATATTATATAATATATTACATATTTTGGTTCCTTGCGTATCGGTACTGGTATAAAAAGCAAAACTCAAACATACAGTATTACAGGGGAAGAGACAATTTGATTGCTTAACAAGCAGTGTTAGTAACAAGTAAGGTGTGATTTTTTTTTTTTAGGACGTGCAATTCTGAACTGTGTTCCTCTTACATACCCTACTCCATTAAGGAACTTGCAGGCACAACATACAAGAAACACAGAACTCATTACATCGGGCATGGCACTTCTGTTTTCTAAGTTCAATGGGTTCAAGTATGCACTTATGTAGTATAAGTGACTGGCTGTCGTGAAATATGTATAGTCAGTCCGAGAGGTGCCTGAGCTTCGCAGAATCAGGAAGTGACCCTAGGTTGGAGAAGACAATTAAAAGATAAATGCTGAAATTTCACTGCTACAGTAATAAACATCCATCATCCACTCTATCATTCTTGCACCTGTGAAGATTCCACTATGTTGTATTCATCACTCTCCTTCTGGATTAACAAATATTTTCACTCTACAGTGTTTTATTTCTGAGGATGAAAACATTGCGATGAGTCAAAGCTCAGGGAATACGATGGCTGCAAGGTAGAATGATGTCACGGGATTTAAAGAATAGTAGGCAGGAATTGTATCACTGGGAGAATGTTTGTAAGATTCTGCAGCTTCAGGCCCTATTCGTAAGAGAAATGCTGTTGGCGAGCATTAATCAGCTCCTGGATGGCCCTGCAGCCTGAGGGACTGACTGACTGGCTGGCTGATTGACTAACCGGCACATCGGTGTCTGTGAGACTACTATTCTTGTTTAAATCATAAATGAGGTCTTTTTCAGTACCATACTAAAATTACATCAGACGTATTCCCCTATAATTACTGGGTGCTTTATTTTCTCAAGTGAAACCTGTTATTTACACCACTCAAACAATCTGAGCCATCATGATTTTCATTGACAGAGCACTAGAGGAAACAGAGGTGAGGGGGCTGGTTAAGTGCACAGAGTAAGCGGCAGTAATCATAGCTCTGGTAAAAGCACTCCTTCGGTCTATTCAGCGCTCTTCAGAATGGGTCAGCTCTCTTTCCCTCTCTTCCTGTGTTTCTGTCTGTCTGATAATAGCTCTAGATTGAATAATTGTGCGTTTGAGTGAGCTACACTGCAGGGTGGAACCTGCAATCAGATACCAAGAACACTAATCGCTCTCTCGCAGTCATGCCTCAGCAGCCCGATCTCTCAGAACCCGGCTCTCCCTTCAGCACCAGGCAACCTGCAGGTACTCCTCTGCCCTGGCCCCACCACTCTGTTTTCATACACAACCGACTATACACAGCCAGCAGGTCTAGGGTCAATAACATCTGTGCGCTGTGCTGTAATTGATGTCATCATTTCAATATGAGCTGATTACAATTGAGAGCTTCTTATCGTGTGACCCGGGGTGGAATAACACACTGTAGGGCCCAGTGAGCTGCCACGCTTGACCGAGCATAACTGCCAGGCCTGCTGGATGGATGGATGGAGGGATAGATGGGTTGGCTCCACTAAGGGATGTCTTGTAGTTTGACTCCTAATGCTGCAGCAATGACTGAGAGTATTCCCGGGGCATAAGTGTCTGTGTCACTGTAATTTCGTGCATTCTTGTGATATTATTGTGATTGGTCTGCCCCTCAACACACATGATTAAACTCTCTGCTTCCATTGCGGCTGTGTGTGCATGTTCACGGTAAATGATAAACACCTTTTTAAAAAGGTGATTTGATTTGTATTCAGCTAAACCAGGTGTCTGCAACCCACGGTTCCAGAGCTGCATGTGGCTCTTTTATCCTTCTGCTGTGGCTCTCTGTGGCTTTGGAAAATAAAGATTTTTTTATTAAATTAGTTGTTTAATTCTTCAAATGTACTTCTAAATTTGAAGATTATGGTGCTCTTATGGTCGCTCAAAATATGCATCACATGTGGCAACGTGCGACACCTAGGGCCAAGATTTATTGAGCTATTCGACCCCGGTAGGTAAACTATAGATCAATCCTAGAAAAGAAACGTTTCTGAAGAAAGAAGAACATTTAATGCTAGGTGCTAAATGAACTATATTAAAAACAAACATCGTTCACACTTCACAGTGGACAGTTTACGATCGAGTGTGAAAATGAAGGTGACGTCTACAGCCCTGATGTGCCGATGCTGTACGCTGAGCTTCAGGGGTAAAAATCACATTCACCAGTTAAAATAAATATTTTAACTGGCTATTATTTTAAATATATATATTTTACGTGTTAAGTGAATTAGTCCTTTTTAATTCAAGTTGACAGCTGACTGCATGCTCCTTATGTGATAAAATTATGAAGGAAGACAGAAGCAGACGGCATTTTTGATTCGCTGCAGTTCAAAATGTTTTTGTTACACGTAGAAATATTGTGATCTCTGTAACAGTTCATTGATTTCATAAATGCAACACAGCAGCTTTTTTTATACATACAAGTAAAAAATAATAATAATAACAATAAAAAAATATATATATACACAATGTTATTAGCAACGTGACAAGTGGCCACCAACTTTTAACACGTCATCATTTTCCAAAGGTGCTATTGACATGAAAATTTCACCAATGTTGGAAACAACCCAAGAAATCCATACATACAAAGAAAGTAGAACAAATAAGATCAGAAATTAAGTTGTGTGTAATAATGTGAAATGACACAGGGAAAAACACACCAAGTGGTATTTATTTAATACTTTGTACAAAAGCCTTTGTTTGCAATGACAGCTTCAAGACGCCTCCTGTATGGAGAAACTAGTCGCATGCATTGCTCTTGTGTGATTTTGGCCCATTCCTCCACACAAGAAGTCTTCAAATCTTGAAGGTTCCATGGGCTTCTTTTATGAACCGTGGGTTTCAGTTCTTTCCATAGATTTTCGATTGGATTCAAGTCAGGTGATTGGCTGGGTCATTCTAGCAGCTTTATTTTTTTTTCTTTGAAACCAATTGAGTTTCCTTGGCAGTATGTTTGGATCATTATCCTGTTGGAATGTCCACCCTCATTTCATTTTCATCATCCTCGTAGATGGGAGCATATTTTTGTCAAGAATATCTCGGTACATTTGCCCATTCATCCTTCCTTCAATAATATGAAGTTTACCAGTACCATTTGCTAAAAAGCAGCCCCACACCATCATGTTCCCACCTCCGAACTTCACTGTTGGTATGGTGTTTTTAGGGTGATTTCTCTTCCAAATGTGATGTGCATTATGGCATCCAAACAGTTCAATGATGGTCTCATCAGACCAGACTATATTCTCCCGGTATTTAACTCGCTTGTCCAAATTTTGTTCAGCAAACTTTAAATAAGCTTTGACATGCTTTTTTTTCAGCAATGGGGTTCTTGCGTGGTGAGCGTGCATACAGGCCATGGCGGCAGAGTGCATTACTCACTGTTTTCCTTGTGACAACAGTACCTGCTAAATCCAGGTCTTTTTGAAGCTCTCCACAGGTGGTCGTTGGCTCTTGGACAACTCTTCTGATTATTCTTTGCACTCATGCGTCACAAATCTTGCGAGGAGCACCTGATCGAGGAAAATCTTTGGTGGTATGATTGGCTTTCCACTTATGTATTGGCCACAACCATTCTCACTGGAACATTCAGAAGCTTAGATATGCGCCTGTAACCAATGCCATCGTTATGGTTTGCAACAATTACTATGCGATGGTCTTGATACAGCTCTCTGCTCTTACCCATCATGAGATGTGTCTTGACTCATACCTTGGCAATGAGACCTTTTTGGGCATCAGTTAGGACAGAACCAGCTGATATTAATTTGCCCTGACATGGGGCTGGATTGCTGTTTGATTATTGATAGATTGTAGGTGTTGTCTTGGCTTTCCATGCATTTTTGCACCTCCATTCATGTGTTCAATACTTTTTCCCTGTGTCATTTCACATTATTACACACAACTTAATTTCTGATCTTATTTTTCTACTTTCTTTGTTTGTATCGATTACTTGGGTTGTTCCCAGCATCTGGTGAAAATCTAATGTTAGTAGCACCTTTGGAAATATATTTAGCGAGAAAAATGGTTAAATCCGTGTTTCAGTCGCTATATACCTGTGAATATTGTTTTATTATCCTTCCACGTTGCTGCACCATTCCTTAAAGCGTTACAACACCGCCACATATATGCTATTTGTTAGCCCGTCTATGGCCTTTCCCATTATGTGTAACGTAAAAGCAAAGTTGTGTGGGTTTTTTTTTTTTTTTTTTTTTTAAACACATCTAAATTTCTTTTTTTTACTGTTTAGTTTGACAGTAAACTTTGACTAGGAGTGGCATTAAACAGCTAGAAGCCTATTTTATGATTTATTTATTCACTATACAAAACTGCAGCTTATTGAAGTTTTTGTTGTTGAAGTGAACTGAGTTGAGTTCACTGCCATCATACAGCGCTCGAATGGCAAATTATCCTCACAAGTCAAAGCAAAAATTGATCCAAATGATGGCTTGTATCTCAAAAACCTTAAGTGGGGTCACTTGTATCTCAAGGCCCCTACTGCATCATAAAAAAAATATTTTGGAGAGTGATAAATATAATACATAGATATCATCTAAAATTTACTTTATTATTTTACATAGTAAAGGAATTATAAAATCAAGACTAAATTATACCTCCACTACCTATTTTACAAAAGTAAGTGTTACAGAGAAAAATGTTGCTTTGACACTGTTGGTGCAATAATACGTCAGCACACCTGATTTACTCTTTAACAGTAGCTATTAGATGTGTATGTTCTGAAGGTGTTCATCATAGATGTAAAAATGTTTGTCATCCAGGTGTGCATCCACCTGGATGTTGGGTCTCGAGCTCGGAAATTACAGGTACCCCGCTTCATCTGAGATGTGAGGATCCCTTTTCACCCAACTGGACCTCATTTGCAGCTGCCTGCATGCTGCTCAGCTCAACCTACATGACCCCCTGTTCCCTCACTGACATGGCTACCATAACATTTGTGAGAGCCCAATGATTATCTCAGGAGCTGGGGCAGCAGTAGCACTAACAAATGTGTGTGTGTGTGCATGTGTACATCTTTAGAAAAGAGGTAGAGTGCCACCAGAAAGTATTCACACCCCTTCACTTTTTCCACATTGTCCATTATCCAATTATTATTTTTGTTTGTTTGATTGGCTGGATCAAAAAAGATGATAATCCAATTGTTTTTGTAAAATGAACACACTCTTCTCGAGAATTTGATAAATTTTTACCATCGTAATTACTTGGGACTCTTTGTTGTTATATGTTTCGTCAGGAAAAACTAATGTATACTAATAAGGAAGTAAATGCTTAAATCACAAAGTCCCAATTACAGTACAGTACCTACAGTGCCACCAGAAAGTATTCACACCCCTTCACGATTTCCACATTTTGCTATGTTACAGACTTATTCTGAAGCTGATTTGAATATAGTTTTCTTAAAAAAAAAAATATATATATATATATATATATATATATATACACACACACACACACACACATTCATTGGAAACTCTAAATTGCCCGTAGGTGTGAAAGTGAGTGCGAATGGTTGTTTGTTTGTATGTGCCCTGCGATTGGCTGGGAACCAGTTCAGGGTGTACCCCGCCTCCTGCCCGATGACAGCTGGGATAGGCTCCAGCACGCCCGCGACCCTAGTGAGGAGAAGCGGCTCAGAAAATGGATGGATGGATATATATATAGATATATGTATCCCACAATGACAAAGTAAAAAGATATTTTGAGACATTTGTGTAAATTTATACAAAAAATGTAAACATTCTAACATAATAGGTACATAAGTATTCACACCCTTTGCTATGACACTCAAACTTAAGCTCAGGTGCATCTGATTAATTGTTGGTCCTAATTACAATTAATAATAATAACATATTGATCACACTGTGCTTTGAGTTAAAATCAAGTTTTTCTGGTGTGGGACATCAGTTAGAATCATCGCACATGCAATTATAATGACAACGAGTAAAAACTGTGATTCAGATTCTCAAGCCCACCCACAGAATAAGAAAGACATTGCAGCACACAATTTAAAGAAAGCCCACTTCTAAAACCACACAAACATATATTCTTTCCATGTGGCTGCAGTATTTGTTTTCTATTTTTTTCGAGTGCTTGTATTCCATATCTCTGCATATGCGCACAAACCATGTTTTAATTTTAATGCCCCACACCAAAGACTGAAGTGCACACACACACACACACACACACACACACACACACACACACACACACACACACACATAGCCCAGTTCCAAAGCTGCACAATGTTTTGACTCCTCTCAACCAACCAGCTGAACACAGCCTCACATCACATAAATCCAATTCCCTCCAAGGGTCACGACCTTCCAAAGATTTTCCCTTGTGCCCGTCTTGGCTCCTCATCTCAAAGTTGTGGATGTAAACCAAGAGGGCACAGGGGATCCAGGTGGCTGAAGAAAGAGACACAGTTGGTCAGATTACGGCCATGTGGCTCCACTTGGTTTAAAAAGCAAGATCTGCCTGACATACAGTAGCTTAGCTGTACTTCTTTGCATGCCTGCAGAGGCTGGAAGAACTAATGGGTGATGACATAAATTGCTCAGGGACACAGAGGGACAAATGAAATACAAGTAGACAGCACTCTGGATTATTACTATCGTTGGGGTTATATTGTGTGGATAATGCAGCAGCAGCTTTGATTAAATATCCTTAAAATGACAGCAACAAAATTATTTTATTTTATTTTGAACATATCCCATTTGTAAAGTAATTCAATACTGTGGTTTGCAAGGATATGTCTGCCCCTTCAAAATCCTATTTGCAGCTATTTATTATTACCGTAAATGTGATCACATATTTTATTTTAGTCTTAAGTGATGTCAAAGCTTTCAAGATGTCAATATGAGGATATGAATATGAGATTACTGCATGGGCAATGACATATCAACAATTGCCAAACTATGCTTTAAACGTGTCTTTCGAAAGCAGGGAAGTCAGCCGCTTGACAAGTCATCCGTTATCCCAATCGAATCGCACTTTGACAGTAGCATTTCCTCCAAATTGCCGACAGGCCCCGTGATAGCAGGCCAGAGCAAGCAGCATCAATGAGCTGCCGCTGGCTGGTGTCATGCTGAATGGGCATGTCAGGTCTGTGTTGTCCTGGCTCCCTGCCTGCTCCCTCAGATGCTATCTCACTCCCCAGCGACCTCAGACCTAAACGGATCCAGTTGCCTCAGCTCAGCTCTAGTGGTGGGTTGGTCTGTCTGACTAATGAGCAGTCTCCTGGTGAGGGGGAGCTCCTCCTCACAAGCTCATATTTACTCAACACATTACTAGGCATTTACTGTATTATAGAAAGTACAAACACTCAACGGCTTCAACTACAAACATAATAATAAACATTGTTGGACATCAATCAAAACTGAACAATATTATATACATACATACATAACATTGTTGGACTGGATAAGATTGAGCAGGTGTACCTAATGTTAACATAAAAAAAGATGCATTGTCCCACAGCTGGACAACCCACAGTGACACATCAGGAGCAAATGGGGTCTTAGTATATTCCTTATGGTTACTTTTAACTGCAGGACAGCCACACTGCCAATCAGCCAGGCCACTTCTTATATGGGGATGTGTTATGGTAATTTTAGTATGGATGCATCTACTGCTTCTTGCAAATTTTAAATTCAACTTCTCGGGCTTTGTTTGCGCTGCTGTTATGGCGGTGGTAGTTTGTGACTTCCATGTCAATGTCATTAAAGTTGTTGATTTGAAAGACCAGAGCATCCAAATTGAAGATGCCTTTATATCAGACATGCAAACACCAAAGGCATGAAAAAACGTGACCAAAAAAAAACAACAACATTGTGGGTGTGTCTGGTGAGATCCCCAGGGCCTCCGCAGAAAATGTTTTTCATTGTAACATAAATTAAGCAATCTGGAAGACTCTGTAGAGTACAATAAGGCAAAAAATATATATTTTCTTCACACAGAAAAATATTTATTTACACCGACCGCTCAAGTACATGTTGATGTACAAATTTAAGATTAAAATTAAATTTGCCCCATTTCTTTGCTTTTTTGTTTTGGCCTCCAACTTGAGCCAGGCCCATCTCTACCTGCACCTGATCCCTGCTTCAAGCTGTGCCACATGAATAGCATCCTCCTCTTTACGTACTCATTCTGGAAAAAAATGACTAAAATCATTGTCTGCTTCACTTCACTTTTCACTATTACCAACTTGAAAGGCTATGCCAAAATGCATCCTCCAGGAAAATATTAAGCACAGTATTATTCTGTTAATTCTGTGTTGTGACATAATCCCTAACATCACTGCATTGCTCAATACATTTAACATTAACATCCGTAAACTACAACCCCAATTCCAATGAAGTTGGGACGTTGTGTTAAACAAATAAAAACAGAATACAATGATTTGCACATCATGTTCAACCTATATTTAGTTGAATTCACTACAAAGACAAGACATTTAATGTTTAAACTGATAAACTTGATTGTTTTCGGCAAATAATCATTAACTTAGAATGTTATGGGTGCAACACATTCCAAAAAGGCTGGGACAGGTAGCAAAAAAGACTGAGAAAGTTGAGGAATGCTCATCAAACACCTGTTTGGAACATCCCAGAGGTGAACAGGTAGATTCCATTATTGGGTATAAAAGGATCTTCCCTGAATTGCTCAGTCCTTCACAAGAAAAGATGGGGCGAGGTTCACCTCTTTGTGAACAAGTGCGTGAGAAAATAGTCAAACACTTTAAGGACAATGTTCCTCAACGTACAATTGCAAGGAATTTAGGGATTTCATCATCTACGGTCCATAATATCATCATAAGGTTCAGAGAATCTGGAGCAATCACTGCATGTAAGCGCCAAGGCCAAAAACCAACATTGAATGCCCGTGACCTTCGATCCCTCAGGCGGCACTGCATCAAAAACCAACATCAATGTGTAAAGGATATCACCAAATGGGCTCAGGAACACTTCAGAATACCAATGTCAGTAAATACAGTTCGGCGATACATCCGTAAGTGCAACTTGAAACTCTACTATGCAAAGCAAAAGCCATTTATCAACAACACCCAGAAACGCCGCCGGCTTCTCTGGGCCCGAGCTCATCTAAGATGGACTGATGCAAAGTGGAAAAGTGTTCTGTGGTCCGATGAGTGCGCATTTCAAATTGTTTTTGGAAATTGTGGACGCTGTGTCCTCCGGGCCAAAGAGGAAAAGAACCATCCAGACTGTTATGGACGCAAAGTTCAAAAGCCAGCATCTGTGATGGCATGGGGCTGTGTTAGTGCCAATGGCATTGGTAACTTACACATCTGTGAAGGCACCATTAATTCTGAAAGGTACATACAGGTTTTGGAGAAACATATGCTGCCATCCAAGCAACGTCTTCTTTCATGGACGCCCCTGCTTATTTCAGCAAGACAATGCCAAACCACATTTTGCACTTGTTACAATAGCGTGGCTTCGTAGTAAAAGAGTGCAGGTACTATACTGGCCTCCCTCCAGTCCGGACCTGTCTCCCATTGAAAATGTGTGGCACATTATGAAGTGTAAAATACGACAACGGATGCCCCGGACTGTTGAACAGCTGAAGCTGTACATCAAGCAAGAATGGGAAAGAATTCTACCTACAAAGCTTCAACAATTAGTGTCCCCAGTTCCCAAATGTTTATTGAATGTTGTTAAAAGAAAAGGTGATGTAACACAGTGACCCTGTCCAAGCTTTTTTGGAACATGTTGCAGCCATAAAATTCTAAGTTAATGATTTTTGGCTAAACAAAACAATACAGTTTATCAGTTTGAACATTAACTATCTTGTCTTTGTAGTGTATTCAATAAAATATAGGTTGAACATGATTTGCATATCATTCTATTCTGTTTTTATTTATGTTTTATACAATGTCCTAACTTCATTGGAATTGGGGTTATACATTTGTCGCAGATGTTTTGGAGCCCATACATCCGGAAGCAGTTGAACTTGACGGTCGCCTCCTCTCGATGTCGCTAATCAAGTTTTTTTACATAATTAGATAATTGTAGGCGGCATAGTGGCCGACTGGTTAGAGCGTCAGCCTCACAGTTCTGAGGACCCGGGTTCAATCCCCGGCCCCGCCTGTGTGGAGTTTGCATGTTCTCCCCGTGCCTGCGTGGGTTTTCTCCGGGCACTCCGGTTTCCTCCCACATCCCAAAAACATGCATTAATTGGAGATTCTAAATTGCCCGTAGGCATGACTGTGAGTGCGAATGGTTGTTTGTTTCTATGTGCCCTGCGATTGGCTGGCAACCAGTTCAGGGTGTACCCCGCCTCCTGCCCGATGACAGCTGGGATAGGCTCCAGCACGCCCGCGACCCTACTGAGGAGAAGCGGCTCAGAAAATGGATGGATGGATAGATAATTGTAGGCACGTTTCCAAATTAATACAAGATGTACTAGTGGATCAGAGTCAAACTCGTAGTCTCGTGCACGAAATAGTTGATAAATAAAAGTAGCGAGTGACATTTAGATCATTGTAACGGAGTAAAAGTACCGTTACTTCTTAACAGCAGAAGCGGCGGAAGTGTTTTTTCGGGTCTCGTCAACTCCTGTGACTTATCCAAAGCAGGTCCCGAGCGCACAGACGGAAGCTCAGGCTGATGCGTTCGCATTTTCGTCCGCCGCGGAGAAAGATTCAGAAATTACATCTGTGTGTGGATGGCGGATGTGTGTAATGGATCTAGCTGCCAGCTTTCAAGGAGTACGAAACAGCCTATGACGACAGCTGGTTTCATGCTTTTGGAATGCAAAATACCAGTATTGAAGACCCATTGGAGATATGTTCCATTCAGTTTTGACAATGGTCCTGAAGGGCATAAGTGTTTGCAATTTGTAAGAGGCCGAAAATTTGGAGTCTCTTTTGGAAGTGCTTAAAGGATGGCATTGCGTGTGGGAGCTGTAAACCAACTCCTCTGTTTAGAGATGATTTCTAAAGCATGTAGTAGATGGCTTCCCTCACTCCTTTTTCAAACCATATGTCTTCTCTGTCCAGAACATGTAAATGTTTTTGCTCAAAAGAGTGCTGTTTCTTTTTCAAACGCAAGTAGACAGCTGAATCTTTAACTGAAGCGTTAGTGGCAGTTAGCCCGCCTGTGTTGTGACATGCACCTGCTCAGTGGCTACTTGGTTTCCCCAATATATAACACACCAGATTGTTTTTCTGGTTATGGCGTGTGCTGTCTTTGGTGTGTCCTGGCCCTTGTCTCAGGGTGTTACCAGGTTTGAAGTGTACAGCTTTCCTATCTAGCCTTGGTGCATGAACTGATGAAACATGCTTGCTTGAGAGACAAAACCAGAACAATCCTGTTGCGATTGATTCAAAACCCTGAGAACACCATGTGGTTTGCTGTTCAGATGTCCCAAAATCAAGCTGGACACAAGCTACATATGAAACAAAAATGAGATATGAGTCTTGCAGTGTGAACAAAGCCTGAGTCTTAACCTATGACTTTTTCAGACTACCCCCTTATCAGCCTAATACCTAACTTTCATCTCATTGGCGAACCTCAAGAAGCCTGCCAGGTGGCAGCCAGAAAATAAAAGCTCTATCCAAGTAGCATGTAAATATTATGAAGGGAGGTTAATTGTCTACTGCAGCGATTGGTTGCTTTGTTTTCAGAAAGATCATGTTTGCAGAGAAGCAGAAAGACACCTCAGGATCAGTGTCAAGTACAGAGTCAAGTACAAATATTTAGTTTCCATTCCTCTACATACTGCACATGCACATCCACATACAGTACACCATTAAAATAGCAAGAGCGCAGGAAGTCCACTCACCAAGCCATCACAGTTGCTGATCGCCACAGTGGCTCCTGGCGTGTCTGTGATGTCACCCACATACAAGCAGTCGTCTTGCAATGTCTCAATGTGCCGTGTGCTATCGTTGTCGTCGCGCCACTCCATCTTGGCTCCGGGGGCTACCAGCTTGGCATTATGGTGCAGGCGCAGGTGGAATTCCCGGCCAAAGACGGTGACATTGTAGTAGAGCCTTTCCTGGCGGGCCACCGGCTCACGGTCCTCGTCGACTCCTCTCGGTCCTTCCCACTCTTCATTGCCTCCTCCTACCTCCCTCTTCTGGCGCCTACGGGGCTGCCCTCCTGCCATACGGCCTGCCG
>NC_084511.1:12546482-12578982 GCF_024500385.1 Phyllopteryx taeniolatus | reverse complement strand
AGGCTCCAGCTCACCTGCGACCCTAATGAGAACAAAAAATGGATCAGACGGATTGTATATTAAATACGACGGAATAGTATAGTAAGTAGATGATTACATTTTGATTTTCACTATCCAGGACAACATTGACATGATGTTGACATCTTCAGTTATCAGTGTCATTCTCAGCACTCTCAATTTGCATTGCGTGAACTTCAAAATACTATATTATTTATAGCCTTTGGTCTGTATTTTTACTTTT
Organism: Phyllopteryx taeniolatus; assembly: GCF_024500385.1. Lineage (NCBI taxonomy): Eukaryota > Metazoa > Chordata > Actinopteri > Syngnathiformes > Syngnathidae > Phyllopteryx > Phyllopteryx taeniolatus. The sequence goes on along the minus strand of NC_084511.1, from coordinate 12,578,741 downwards.
GTACTGTGATTTTCAAAATCATTCCAGATACACGAGTGTGTGAGAGCTGCTGGGGACCAGGAGTAATATCAATTTGGCTTTTAAAATTAAACACAGGCAATTTTTTTGCCAGCCTCCTGAGCCATCACTTTATCATGGTGGAGGGGTATGTGTGTCCCAATGATCCAAGGAGTGAAGTTGAATGGGGTTTATGCCTCTGGCAGGGTCACCAAAGGCAAACAAGTCCCAGGTGAGGGACAAGACAAAGCATGGTTCAAGAACTCCTATGATGCACAACCACTGTGGATTATGCAGCGACACCACCTCTGGGAGGGACTAAAGGGGTCATCTGCATAGTGAGTTGGGTGGTGGCAGTGGGACTTTGGCAGTCTGATCCCCAGCCACAGAAGCTGGCTCAAGGGACTTGAATGTCACCTCTCACCTCTTTGCCAGGGAAGGAGCCTGAGCTGGTGTGTGAGATTGAAAAGTTGCAACTAGATATAGTTAGGCTCACCGCTTCCATAGCTTGGGCTCTGGTACCAGTCTTCTTAAGAGGGGCTTCTTAAGAGTTGCTGATGAGAGTCACCGAGAAGGTGTGAGCATACTTATTGCATCTACAGTATACTCGTCATGATTTGTCCATAATGAACACCATGTTTAAACAGAAGGGTGTCCATATGTGCACCTGACACCAGGAAAGTCGGCAGTGTTCTATGCCTCCATTGTTGAGGCGGCAGACAGGATAAGTGGCCGTAAGGCGCTTGTCATGGCTGTAGTCCCCGAACATGTTGGTGGACACCGGTAGTGAGGGATGCCGTTAAGCTAAAAAAGAAGTCTTATCGGACCATTTTGGCCTATGAGACCCCAGAGGCAGCTTATGGTTTCCAGCAGGCCAAGCAGAATGCAGCTTTGGTGGTCGCTGTGAGAGGAGTTCGGTGAGCCCCTGAAGAGCGACTTCCAGACGACTTCAAGGCAATTCTGGCCAACCATCCATCATCTCATAAGAGGGAATCAGTGCGCCATCAACACTGTGTCTAGTGGGGTCTCGTTCGCCAAACAGTCTACATGTTTCATTCATTCATTCATCTTCCGTTCCGCTTATCCTAACTAGGGTCGCGGGCATGCTGGAGCCTGTCGCAGGAATCTTCGGGCGAGAGGCGGGGTATACCCTGAACTGGTCGCCAGCCAATCGCAGCAGTCTACATGTGTTTTGTCGATATGGAAAAGGGGTTCAACCGTATCCCATGAGGAGTTCTGTGGGGGTGCTTCAGGAGTATGGGGTACCTCCCATGACTCCCTAATACGATCTTTTCCATCCCTGTATGACTGATGTCTGATGTATTTTCCTTTGCGGGTTGGACTGTGCCAAAGCTGCTGTCTGTCAACAATTCTGTTCATAGCCTTTATGGACAGAATTTCTAGGCACAGCCGAGGTGTTGAGGGGGACTGGTTTCATGGCCCTTGAATTATGTCTGTGCTTTGTGCAGATTATGTCGATCTCTAGCTGGACGAAGTGGCTGGGGAGAGGAAAGCCTGTGCTTCCCTGCTAAAACTGTTACCCAATTGATGAGCATTCCTCAACTTTCTCAAGTCTTTTTTGCCACCTGTCCCAGCTTTTTTGGAATGCGTTGCAGCCATAAAATTAAAAGTTAATGATTATTTGCTAAAAACAATCAAGTTTATCAGTTTGAACATTAAATATCTTGTCTTTGTAGTGTATTCAATTAAATATAGGTTGAACATGATTTGCAAATCATTGTATTCTGTTTTTACTTATGTTTAACACAACGTCCCAACTTCATTGGAATTGGGGTTGTACATCCTGGACCGTCATTGTTTTGATTTATTTGTTTGAGAACAAAGAGGAAGACTTTCTTACTTTAAGGCATTTAAAATAATACAACAAATAACTGCACAGCTGGAATAAATTTGAAAGGTGGTTTAATACAGGAGTGGATATACCTGGACCAGCATGGATACACACACACTTGTAAACACTTTTTTTTTCCCCAATGTAAGACTGCTATATAAAGACAGACATTGAACCTCCAGTGTGTGTGTGTGTGTGTGTGTGTGAGTGCTATTAGAGGTCATAGTTCACAGAGTCAAGATCACACCTGATCAATAACAATATGGCTATTTGAGTACATGCTCAGATGGACAGATAATGCCACACAAACACAAGCACACACCTCTAGAAGAATGAAACACCCTTTTTGTCCCCTCAATCACGACTCAAGAAAATGTCACAATGTTCCTTGTCAATGTACCCTGCATGCCTATGTGGCCCTTCTCCACCCACAGCCACCCCATCGGCCTCCTACTGATCCTGGTCGCTAAGCTGTTGCTATGGAGATACCAAGCCCTGCACCTTGAAAAGTGCACTTTGGAGGAGCTAGGGAGAGAGAGACAATAATATCCCGTTTGCCCCAGACAAACACACACACATGGGATCATGTATTTGTGGAGGTTATTATAGCTGTGTTTGGCAGGTTGGATATGTGGGTGCAGGCACATGGTTGTGTATTTTTGGGGCCGTTCCGATGTCCACTGTTGGTGCATGTCTAGACATATTGTTTGTGAAGAAAACGAGCTAGATGGTCAGAAAAGAAAAGCAGATAAAATCTTGTTGTCTCCTCATTTTAGGGTACAGTTTGCGATGATACGAGTTGAAATGCTACTGGTCTAAATAGGTGAATGCTTGAAGTGGTAAGTTTTGATCTCTGTCCTTGAAAGTAAATGTTTGTATGAATCTGTGCATCAAATATTCTCTCCATTTTCAAGGGCTTTCAAAAATCAAAAAATGAAAGTGTTATAAGTGTTAAATATTTTGTTATGTGTTTTTTAATGTAATACAAAAAATAGAAAAATTACAGATTCTTGATAATTACATTTTAATCTCAGATCAAAAATATGGAATTGAAAAACAGGCCACAGGACTGAAATTGTTTTTCATATTGAATTGGTCCTCTTTAAATGATCCAAAAGTTTAACAAGGAGCATCAGTTTGTGAATGTTTTCCTTCTGCTCGGTCTATTTGCACCATACTGTTCTGATATTCTGCGACCACGGCGAGCAAACCAAATCATACTGTACACCAGTGATTTCCAACCTTTATGGAGCCAAGGCACATATTTTACAATTGAAAAATCTCATGGCACACCAAAAAACAAAAATGTCACAAAAAGTGGATACATTAATTACTGTATGTACCTCCTGCCATCTAATAGAAGAACATTAATTTCTTCTGTCTGGCACTATGCCTCACTGGCATAAATAGATGAACAAATATACATTATTTCTTGTAAATAGATAATTTTTTGAGCAATTAAGTAAAATTTTATAATTTCCCACGGCACACATGAAGAGCGCTCACGGCACACTAATGTGCCCCGGCACACTGGTTGAGAATCACTGCTGTACACAGTAATCTCTCGTTTAAAGCGGGGGTCCTGTTCCCGACCACTCCCACAATAGGTGAAATTCGCAACGCAGTGATCACATATTTTTTGGATTATGTATACATACTTTAAAATGTTATGTACCTCTCCAGATTCTTACTAATCTCCCACACACTCCTATTAATATCTACCATATTGTTATCAACACTTTCTATACTCTTAAATTCCTTTTAAACTCAAACATATAGAAATGGACAGTGGTAATGTAATTTGTTTTTCACCTTTTTTCTTTATACAGTTTTAATCTTTTAGGCTAGGAAATGTTAATTTTACCACAAAAACATTGCAACAAACAAAATCCTGCGATATGGCAAATTATGCGCGATATGAATCTGAAAAAAAAAATCCACAATGCACTAAATCCGCAACAGGCGAATCGCGATAAAATTGATGAAAATAATGGTGTTGTTGAAGTGAATTGCCCCAAGTCTTTTCTTCCGCATTTCACGTTGTATGTGGACATTTGATGTTATATTTTGAAATGCGATCAGACAGACAAACAGCGGTGAAAGCGATTGTCATGTTGTCATGCAATGACTCCTTGAGAAACTCATTCTGTTCCTCTCACACAGGGTCACCAATTTAGTGCCTGTGGACACCATGTAGCACCCAAAGACCACATGAGTAGCCCACATAAGTAGCCATCCAAGGAATATTGAAGCTGCATGAGATCATTTGAAAATGTAAACACTTGCAGAAATTTATAGAAAAGTGGCTTTTTTGTTTCCTGCCTTGTTAAATCAATGTGATAATTATTGTGAGAAATCATTAACATGATCAGTGTCTTCTCATTGAAGAATAGCATGAGTCATTATTAATAATATGTAATTAAAGGTAATTAGAGCAAATTTGTTATTTCAGATGTGTGTATATAAGTCGTAGACCTTCACATTAATCATTACCCAAGTAGCAGCTCTCAGCTTCAAAAAGGGTTGGTGACCCCTGCTCTAAACAATATATAATTGTCCATTTAGGGCTTTTGGATCATGGTCGATTGCGAAAGTTAACACGCTTACGTATCTTTATTGATGCTTATTACCAAACTCCTCTGTCACATAAAACGCGACCAATTAAATATTAAAATCAGAATCAGAATTGTGGCCTGATTTTTTTTCATTTTTAAACCAAGCCTAAATTTGAAATATGAAAAATCATTTTAAAAAATTGTGTTAAATTTAAAAAACTAATAACTAAATAATGAATCTCTCCCCCCCAATTGCTAGTTGAAAATGGAATGCACAAATGATACATGGATTTGTATGCATCAGAATATTTAGTTCATTTAAAATAGAAAAAAAACAATAGAATTAGTTGTGGAACAAAGCTAACAAAGACATAAAGACACATATGTTTTATTGCTTTGACTAGCTGCTCTCAGTGCTGTGGTACACCTGAGATTTACGTACAAATTTAATCAGCAATTTGATGTTGCATGTGTTAAGGGCTTTACCAAGTGAGCATATGCCGTATTGTGCCCTGCAGAGTGGCCATGGCCTGTCTCCAATGACTCCCGCCGTCCTAGCAAGGTCAGGCAGCAGGCCACCATGTGTCTGCATGCATTAGCATGCCTTATGACTGCAAAGACAGGTGTTGCCAGTGTCTTCCTGAGGTTACATGACAAAGCATCAAAGCTCGATGACAGCACATCAGGCAAAAGCTATGAACCTTGATGAAGGTGCCTGATGAATGTCAATTATTCTAACTTCGTACAGAGGCCTTATGTGTTTTATGATTTATTGTCAAATACGTGTCGGTTTGTTAAAATGCTACCAACAATGTAGATGTGTACAATATGAAGAAGACACAATAAGTGAATAAAAATCACTCGTGTCACATCAATAGGAAATGGGAATGTGCATTTAAAAATCAAGTGGCCAGTTCTTGTCAAATAAAATTGCATATGACGATAAAAGAGATTTAATGTCCTCGCTGTAGTCTGAAAATAAAAAATAATAATAATAATAGAACATAATGGAATGGAATACTGAAGAACAGCCTTTCAAACTTCACAGCAGTTGATAGTAGCAGGAGACAATAATAATAAAAATAATAATAATAATATCATAGAAAAATGAATAAGAAGAATAATGATACTGAGTAGAATGGGAGGAGCAGAATGACTCAACTGTACATGAATAATATATACTATTATAAAGATGGGAATGGAATACATGGACACTCCAAGCTCTGTTCTGAAATGCTACAAATCAACTTTGATCCGCAATTTACACTCATAAAAAAACAAAAAACTAATATTTTCCCAGTCTGAACATTCATTCATTTTCCGTATCGCTGATCCTCAATCGGGTCATGGGCATGGTGGAGCCTATCCCAGCGATCTTCAGGCGAGAGTACACCCTTAACTGGTTGCCAATAAATCGCAGGACACGTATAGACAAACAACCATTCACACTCACATTCACACCTACGGGCAATTTAGAGTCTTCAATTAACCTACCATGGATGCTTTTGTGATGTGGAAGGAAACCGGTGTACCCGGAGAAAACCCACGCAGGCACGGGGAGAACATGCAAAATCCACACAGGCAAGGCCGGATTTTAACCCGGGTCCTCAGAACTGTGAGGCAGATGTGCTAACCAGTGGACCACCGTGCCGCCCAGTCTGAACATTTATCCATCCATTTTCTTCCGCTTATCAGGTCAGGCAGTAGCTTTAGTAGGGAGACCCAGACTTCCCTTTCCCGAGCCAATTTATCCACCTCTTCCGAGGAGATGCCGAGGCGTTCCCAGGCCAGCCGAGAGACGTCGCCTCGCCAGCGTGTCCTTGGTCCAGGAGGCATCCTCATCAGAATCCTAATCAGATGCCCAAGCCACCTCATCTGGCTCCTCTCAATGTAGAGGAACAGCGGTTCTACTCTGAGCCCCTCCCGGATGATCGAGCTTCTCACCCTCTCTCTAAGGGAGAGCCCGGACACCCTGCGGAGGAAACTCATTTCAGCCGCTTGTAAACGGGATCTTGTTCTTTTGGTCACGACCCACAGCTTGTGACGATAGGTGAGGGTAGGAACGTAGATCGACCGGTAAATTGAGAGCTTCGCTTCCTGATCGCCAAGGTCCCTGCCTTCGGCCATCGCCCAGCTCACACTGCACCCGACCCCTATGGCCGCTCCGACAGGTGGTAAGCACACGGGAAGGGGGACCCACGTTACCCTTTCGGGCTGTGCCCGGCCGGGCCCCATGGGTGCAGGCCTGGCCACCAGGCGCTCGCCTTCGAGCACCACTTCCAGGCCTGGGCAAGGGAAACCTCCATCCATTAATTTTATTCGTCATAGGGTTTTTGGAGCCGTGCTTTGTCTGGTCCCTCACCTAGGACCCGTTTCCCATGGATGACCCTACCAGGGGCGTGAAGCCCCAGAGAACTTGGCTCCTAGGATCATTGGGACACACAAAGCCCTCCACCATGATAAGGTGACGGCTCATGGAGGGGGAGTCTGAACAACAAACAAAAAAAAAAATAGAGTATGCACACAAGAATAATCAGCATTATTCCATTTAGGTAAAAAGCTTTACACATTTACTTTACAAATGTTTCATATACATCCGTTTTCTTTACCGCTTATCCTGACGGGCTGCTGGAGCCTAACCCAGCTATCGTCGGGCGGGGTACACCCTGAACCAGTTGCCAGCCAATCGCAGGGCACATGGAAACAAACAACCATTCACACTCACATTCACACCTACAGGCAATTTAGAGTCTTCAATCAACCTACCACGCATGTTTTTGGGATGTGGGAGGAAACCGGAGTGGCCGGAGAAAACCCACCCAGGCACAGGGAGAACATGCAAACTCCACACAGGCGGGGCTGGGATTTGAACCCCAGTCCCCAGAACTATGAGGCAGATGTGCTAACCAGTCTTCCACCGTGCCACCATTTTATATACATGCAGTTGAAAATTAAATATTAGTGTGAATTATTGCAGCAGTGTACTGGTTAGCACCTCTGCCTCACAGTTCTGGGTTCAAATATCAGCTCTTGCCTTCCATTGTGGAGTTTGTTGTTCTCTTGCATGGATTTTCTCAAAACCATTCCGCATTCCAAAACAATTGCATGTTAGATTAATTGATGACTCTATATTGCCCTTATGGGTGAATTTGAGTGTAAATCGTTGTCCCTCTATATGTGCCCTGCGATTGGCTGTCGACCAGTCCGAGGTGTACTTAGCCTCTCCCCTAAATCAGCTGGGAGAGGACCATGCTCTCTCCTGTGACCCTAATGTGGAAAAGCACTCCGCAGCACACAGCAGATCTCATGATGTCACTCGGGAAAATTTACCTTTGTATTTTATTCTTAGGTGTCTCCAAATTAAAACAGTAAAATTTACAACTAGCAGCTATGACTGCTGTGGTAAATATCGGAAGAAATCTTTCTCCAGGAGACAAAAAAAAACAACAACTTGCTGGTCTGCACCCTCACCAAGTATTGACCAGCACAAACAATAGCTGGAAGGATAAGGAAGCAAAATAATGACTGTGGTATTGATTTACGATGAAAAAGCAATACCTTTGATAGACTACTGCGAAGGGCAAGCACTAACTCTGTATGGCTAGAGACGTGGTCAAGAATATTGAGGGATACAGCCAACAACACCACGCATTGTCACAAACTCCTTTTTTTTCTTTCTGATATTATGCCTTCGCAGTAAGATTTACGGCATGGTTTTGTCAATACCTTTAATTGAGTGAAGAACTATGAAATCCCGCAGAGCTTGACCCGTAGGTCAATAGTACCTTTACTTTTTGCCTAGCGATGCCAATATGCCGCCATGCACTTCAGGACCACCCTTGGGTGTTTACTTAACCGCTCAAAGGCCCACACATACAGAAACCCACAGACTCTCAAGTGTTGCATCGACTGTTCAAGCACACATAAATGTTATGTAAGATCTCAGTAGGTGCCTGTGACCTATTTATCCCTAATGCCCTCCTCTGATTTGTTTGGCCCATGTGCCAGTTCAGATAATTGATGGCCGGGGAGTTGGAGCATGTAGGTGTATACTTCTAAATCTTTGCAATATCATTCAAATAGGTGTGGCTTACTTACTGTTTTTTTTTTATTTATTTTTTTTTATAAACAGCCCAACACCAACACTCATTTGATTCTTATTTCTTCCTCCTTCTGTCTCACTGTGTTTAGTATTCCGTTTATTTTTCTCATGTTGATCTTTGGCCAGTGCAAGTGACCTGGCAACGGGCAAGAGGATTTCTCACAGTTTGCTGCATGGCAAATGGGCAGCCTGGATGGCCGATGTCGCATCTCAGAGGCAGAACGCTATACCAGCAGAGGGATTCTGAGACTTCAGAGGCACAATGGCCACTGAATTTAACCTGACCACAGGAAGCTCAAGGTCTTGAAAGAGTAGTCACAGCACTATAATCATCTGTGGGAAAGAATGTTTTTGTGAGCAAGAAAGGAAGTAAAATGGGGAGTATAGACTAAAAACAGGCTATTTTGAAATGCCTCATGTCACTGGGTCAGAGCGTGTGTAACCAAGGCATAGTGGCCAACTGACTTTTGTTGTGCTTCAACGCGCTATCAATATCATAATATCACTAACAGTTGATGGCATTTTCTGTATGAGCAGCTTAGCTGTGGGCCTGTATTGTAGCTAGGCTTTCCCTTAAATTTTTTCACTTTTTTATATTGCAGCCATTTGCTAAAACCATTTAAGTTCATTTTTTTCCACATTAATTTACACACAGCACCCCATATTGACAGAAAGAAAACAGAATTGTTGAAATTTTTGCAGATTTATTAAAAAAGAAAAACTGAAATATCACACAGCCTTAAGTATTCAGACCCTTTGCTCAGTATTTAGTAGAAGCGCCCTTTTGAGCTAATACAGCCTGGAGTCTTTTGGGGAATGATGCAACAATTTGGACACCTGGATTTGGGGGTCCTCTGCACATTCCTCCTTGCATATCCTCTCCAGTTCTGTCAGGTTGGATGGTGAACATTGATGGGCAGCCATTTTCAGGGCTTTCCAGAGATGCTCAATTGGGTTTAAGTCAGGGCTCTGGCTGGGCCATTCAAGAACAGTCACAGAGTTGTTCTGAAGCCAATCCATCATTATTTTAGCTGTGTGCTTAGGGTCATTGTCTTTTTTGAAGGTGAACCTTCAGCCCACTCTGAGGTTCTGAGCACTCTGGAGAAGGTTTTCGTCCACGATATCCCGGTACTTGGCCGCATTCATCTTTCCTTCGATTGCAACCAGTCTCTCTGTCTCTGCAGCTGAAATACACCCCCACAGCATGATGTTGCCACCACCATGCTTCACTATTGGGACTGTATTGGACAGGTGATGAGCAGTGCCTGGTTTTCTCCACACATGCCACTTAGAATTAAGGCCAACAATTTCCATCTTGGTCTCATCAGACCTGAGAATCTTATTTCTCACCATCTTGGAGTCCTTCAGGTGTTTTTTTTAGTCTTTAGGTGTCTTGCATGACTGGTGGAGGGCTGCAATGATGGTTGACTTTCTAGAAATTTCGCCCATCTCCCGACTGCATCTCTGGAGTTCAGCCACAGTGATCTTTGGGTTCTTCTTTACCTCTCTCACCAAGGCTCTTCTCCCCCAATTGCTCAGTTTGACCGGACGGCCAGCTCTAGGAAGGGTTCTGGTCTTCCCAATGTCTTCCATTTAAGGATTATGGAGGCTGCTGTGCTCTTAGGAACCTTAAATACAGCAGAAATTGTTTTGTAAGCTTGGCCAGATCTGTGCCTTGCCACAATTCTTTCTCTGAGCTCTTCAGGCAGTTTCTTTGACCTCATGATTCTCATTTGCTTTGACATGCTCTGTGAGCTGTAAGATCTTATATAGACAGGTGTGTGGCTTTCCTAATCAAGTCCAATCAGTATAATCAAACACAGCTGGACTCCAATGAAGGCGTAGAACCATCTTAAAGATGATCAGAAGAAATGGACAGCATCCGAGTTAAATATATGAGTGTCACAGCAAAGGGTCTGAACACTTACGGCTGTGTGATATTTATGTTTTTCTTTTTTCATAAATCAGCAAAATTTCAACAATTCTGTTTTTTTTATGTCAATACGGGGTGCTTTGTGTACATTAATGAGGGAAAAAAATTACTTAAATGATTTTAACAAATGGCTCCAATATAACGAAGAGTGACAAATTTAAGGGGGTCTGAAAACTTTCCGTACCCACTGTAAGTCATTGCCGATATCATCATTTGTGGGGGAGTGACTGTAATCACAAATATAACTATAAAAAAAGTTGTGTGTTTAATGACACTGATTAGTACAGAATTCCCCACTGTATTGCAGTTCACCTAACCTATCGCAGTCCCGATATATCAGGGATTTTTTTCTGCTAAACTTTCAAATGTTTTTGTGTGTGTTTAAATGCATGTACAATGTGTTTAATCAGTATCAGAATCAGCTTTATTGGCCAAGTATGTTACAAGACACACAAGGAATGTGTCTGTGGGAGTTGGAGCCACTCTAGTATAACAGCAAACAGCCACTATGACAAAATATACATTTAGGACAACAACAAAACAAAAAAAACAAGTGTGGTGAGTCACTGAGCAATGAAGGTGTACCACTAGTGTGGTGATACGGATATAATGGCAATCATGCAAATGATGCAGTCCTCAAGCAATTTAGAGCAATATAAAGTGACTAACAGCACAATGATCTGATACAGTGATGATTGTGCAAATGGTGCAGAGATCACGAGTGGCCAGTAGTAATCAACAACAGTATGCAAACTGTGCAGTGTGATAAGACACTGAGTGCACAAATAATGTAGAAATGTCCCAAAACAGATGAGCAAAATTGGCAGCATGTTGCAATGAAATTAGAATGGGAATTTTTTCGGCAGCCTTGACTTGTCGGTGGCAGTCTGATTTTGTCCTTCTTTGTGGCAGCACCAAACCAGACTGTGATGGATGAACAAAGAATAAATACAATGACTGCTGTGGAGAACTGCCTCAACAGCTCTTGTGGCAGGCTGTGCTTCCTCAGAAGCCGCAGGAAGTACAGTACATCCTTTGCTGGGCCTTTTTGAGGATGGAGTTGATGTTGGTCATCCACTTCAGGTCCTGAGAAACTGTAATTCCCAGGAAGGTCTTGACGGTTGACACAGGGCAGTTGGACAGCATGAGGGGGAGCTGTAGTGAAGGATGTTTCCTTAAGTCCACGATCATCTCTACAGTCTTGAGTGTGTTCAGCTCCAGGTTTTGTTGGCCACACCAAAGCGCCAGCCGCAACACTTTCTGTCGATACGCAGACTTGTCACCGTCTTTGATGAGGCCGCTGACTGTGGTGCGGTGTTGGTGGTGCGTGTAGATGAGGTTGTGTTCCCCCACCTCACCTGCTGTGTGCTGCCCGTAAGAAACATGCAGATCCACTGACAGATGGCCAGTGAGACGTTGATCTGGAGAAGCTGGAGGAGAGGAGTTCAGGGATGATGGTGTTGAACACAGAGCTGAAGTCCGCGAACAGGTCCCTGCGCCGTTGAGGTGTTCCAGGATGGAGTGCAGTCCCATATTGACAGCATCATCCACAGACCTGTTTGCTCGATAGGCAAACTGTAGGGGGTCCAGCAGGGGTCCTGTGACTAAAGAACAGTGTTTAAAGTTCCATTGATTTCACAACATGTGGGAGGGGGATTTTGGGGCTTAAAATCTTTTTTAAAAAATGTTTGTTTTTTCATGGTCTCTCTATAAATCACATATATTCAACAATCACAGGTGGGTCTGGAAGAATGCAATAGAACATTGTAGAATACTATGAACAAAATTAGTGCTCTTCATTGAGCTCTCGCTCTCAATAGACGCTTTTTTGCTCGCGCTGCTTGCTTCGCCTCTGTTTACATTTGTTCTTGTTGATAAGCTTGTTTTTCTTCTAAAAAAAATTATAAGCAGCGACTCATGAATATTTTTAAACCTGTGGGACTGTACTTTTCTTTTTTGTATATACAGTCAGTTTTTGCCATATTCCAATATTTTCTGATACCCTCTCACCATTATGTGAGCATGGCCTGCTAATTAGCACAAGCCTGCTATTAGCAACAATACCAGCAATCAAGATGCCTCCCTTTTCCACTGAGGACTATCACAGACTGCTGCAGAGGATGTCAATGTTGGAAAAGAAAATCCACCGTCTTGAAGTGTATGTGGATGTCAATGGTCAATCGGGGAATGAAACCACTCTACCTATGTCTCAAAATGGTGAGCAGAAGTGTGCTAACATACAGCCACTTAGCTCAACAAAGAGGATGGATGTGGACTGTGGAAACAGTCATGGATCATCCAGCAGTTCTCCCTGGAATCTACTGGGAGCAAATCCCAAAGATATGGGACAACATCTAAAAGGGAGGACACAACACCAGCAGATAACCAAGGAATTCAGCTGGTTTAGGAGTGCATTATTGTAATGGTCTTCTGACTGGACTCCCCAAAAAGAGCATTTGCCAGCTGCAGCTCATTCAGAATGCTGCAGCTCGGATTCTGACCAGAACAAAGAGGTCAGAGCATATTACTCCAATTGTAAAGTTTTTACACTGGCTTCCAGTCAGCTTTAGAATAGATTTTAAAGTTCTGCTACTGGTCTATAAATCACTAAATGGTTTAGGGCCTGAATACATGAAAGAAATGCTTTTAGAATATAAAACCAGTAGGGCTCTGATATCGACAGACTCAGGTTAAGTAGTGGAGCACAGAGTCCAAAGAAAATCTGGTGAAGCAGCATTTTGGCTATTATGCTGCACACAAATGGAATAAGTTGCCAAAAGAAGTGACATGAGTCCCAAGTGTGAATGTTTGTAAGTCCAGGTTAAAAAGGCTTCTTTTTTCTCATGCTTTTTAGAGCATTTTCATTTTAGATGATATTTCTTGCACTGTACGCTGTTTTAATTGTATTTTTTCCTCTTTGTTTTAAATGTTTATAAGCTGTTTTTTCTTTGTTTTGAAATGTTTTTTTAATCATGTAAAGCATATTGCTACCTTGTGTATGAAATGTGCTATATAAATAAATTTGCTTTGCTTTGCTTTCCTCGTCCAAAACATTGTGCATGGCTAATTATTGCCAGTTCATAGATAAGTGTACTTTGACATTTAGCTTTCCACTCTTAGTACACACGTAATTGGTCGACAGGATCAGTTTTAAAAAGAAATATGAATCTGTTTAACACACACAAACACGCGCACGCACACACACACACGGACACACACACACACACACACATGCTGCATAGATATCTGTTCTGCAGAAGATGAGGAGGCAAGAGGGGCTTGAAAAGGATGTCGTTCTTCAACTCTCCTGAACGGTGTTGGTACAGGGTTTTGGTTAGCTGATGTAGTTTCTCATGAACTGTTCAGTTCTGAAAAGATTGGTTTGACATTGGTGTTAGTCACACACAAGTAGAAAGGGGTTTTTTGCAGCACAAATGTATCAGCACGAGTGCAGTATGAGCATTATGGAGTGGAGTCTATTAATTTCTGTTTCTGTTTAATTGTCTGTTAATCAGATATACAATTCGTAACAACATACAGATACGCGCCAGTGTTAATCATTACATGGAAGCAGATCGTGTGAAGATATTGCCTAATGAGGAGCAGTGGATGCTGTCGTGGAAGTAATCACATTGTGTACAAATAGCGGATTTTCTCGTTTTGGCCATCAAATGGCCGAACTCACTCAAAAACACTGTCGTGCAATATGCACACTGAATTCACTCTGTATATTTTTCCCCGACTCCAACAGCAACAAAAGGTTTTTGTGTCGGTATCAGCAATGATGCTGAAACCTGATTTGTGTGATTTTTATTTGTATTCTTACAATCATCTGACTGGCTGTTGGTTGCGGCAAACACTGCAGCTGCATGAGTGGAAATATGACGTATGGTATGATGGTCAGCATCCTGTTTATGTTAGACAGAGAACAGTGGAATGCTGCATATCGTGGAATGAGATGTTAGCACTGTTGCCTCACAGCTAGATGGTTGTAACTTAATCCATTCTGGCCTTAATGTATGGAGTTTGCATGTCCAACTGCCGGAGACAAATTCCTTGTGTGTTTTTGACATACAGTACTTGGGAAATAATAATAATTCTCCCTTTGTCTGCGTGCGTGGGTTCTCTTCAGTGTTAGGCTAATTGAAGACTCCAAATTGGGTGGGATAGGCTCAATAACCCTCCAGCCCTGTACATATGTACAGTACATTGGTCAGGCCAGGCCAGCGTTCAATAGAGAAATGTCTTTTTTGGGGTAAAAAGTAATATGAACCATCCTGGTCAAAAGGTGAGCATCTGTACTATGTATTGTATGTAGCAGCATTTGTGTATTATCAGGTTCAGTGAAAATATATGGACTTAAATGGGGAGTTTGCAATCTTAAACCTGCTTGAGATATTTAACTATAGTATTAACTATACTCACTTTAGTAATACCTCACCCCTTGAGTCTCTGACCAAAGCCACGCTCTTCACTGACATGCACAAGTGCGATTCTCAAATTCACACAGAACACATACCCAGCTTCAACAAAATAGCAGCACTAGCAATACCATGTTAGCATTAGCACTGCAAATAAGCCAACATTAGGTCATGGCTACTTTGTTGGTAAGCATGGAGTGTAACAATAACAAAGGGCTCCATTTTCAGCGACGGCGGATCTGCGGAAGGGAATAAAAACTGGTGTATCTTGATTTCGGTGCAAGCGCAAGGCTCACTGCGTGTAATTGCCAATTTGGCAGACCGGTCTGTGACAAGCTGGGCATACCGGCACAATGAGGGTGCGTCCTTTGACATGCGTCCAACGCATGTGAAAATTTGGTGACAGAAAGTTGGTCTAAACTTACAACTGCTGGGACCACTTCTGAGTCCGGTGAAGTAGGTAGACCTTTGGTCTAACGTAACTTTCCTGAATTTTATCGGGGCACAGGCAGACAGATTCTGAGCACCGCAGACGTGTGGTGGATGTCAGACTTAATCCATTCATGAATATGTGAACAGCCGGCATCAAACCCTCTGAATCATTGTAGAAATCAATTCACTGAACGCATTATTATTCTTCCAATATTATATTTTTAAAATCATCCCACTGGCCTGCACAGGGGGAGGGCCACATGAACAATCGTGTGGGTGGTGGTCTCCAAATGCCCTCTTCACGGTGCAAATATTTGTAATCTCCTTTATATCATCCGCCCATGGAGGTCTTTGGAGTTCCGTATAAACATACTTTGCACGCTAAGACCTCCCTGACTCGAGCAAATCAGCTTCTTCTGTTCATTCTTGAATGTCTCGAGAGCTGTCCAGTTACGACGTTTCAGCTTTTGCTGCTTCTTCACTCTGCTTCTGTTTGCTAGTCTTATGCCCAATTGTTGGCAAATGAGATATGGGCTTTCTTTTCCCAGGGGTGGATATTCTGCCTTAGTTTCAGCAAAACTCCTAAAACCCAAGGTAACATGTGAGCGTGTGGCCATGGGGAGGAGCTGCAATGAGTGTGCCCGCGAGTGCACAAGAAATGATTGACACCTCAACAATCATGCCTTCTGTCTCTGATTGTTGGCTGTTCTTCAGGCATGGTGGTTTCTTGCAAATCAAATTAGAGGCACAAGATGTGTCAGAGAGGGCTGATCTTATCACCGATTCTTTTACTCATGTACTACAGTCAGGTCTTACTAATAAATATGATTGTGATTTTTAAACTTTTTTTTTTTTATTATTCTATTATTCTTTTTTTTTTTTTTAAATCACAAATGTCACCTTTAACAGTCATGGGAAATAAGTACTCCTGATCAGATTAATCGGATTTATGAATGATATGCATACCTGATAGTTTTCTGTGTTGAAGAGAACAGAAACACAACAAACAAAACAGTGTCTAGTAAAATGGTATAATACAAAATATGAAAAAAAAATCCAGCTGTAACCAATGACGAGAGTACTATGCACATACAGTGGGTACGGAAAGTATTCAGACCCCCTTTGAAATGTTATATTGCAGCCATTTGTTAAAATCATTGAAGTTCATGGGCCAAAGGTTTACCTTCCAACAAGACAATGACCCTAAGCACACAGCTAAAACAACGAAGGAGTGGCTTTAGAACAACTCCGTGACTGTTCTTGAATGGCCAGGCAAGATCCCTGACTTAAACCCAATTGAGCATCTCTGGAGACCTGAAAATGGATGTCCACCAACGTTCACCATCCAACCTGACAGAACTGGAGAGGATCTGCAAGGAGGAATGGCAGAGGAGGTTTTTCTTTTTTAATAAATCTGCAAAAATTTTAACAATTCAGTTTTTTTACTGTCAATATGGGGTGCTGTGTGTACATTGAGGAGGAATAAAATTAACAAATGATTTTAGCAAATGGCTGCAATATAACAAAGCCTGAAAGATTTAAAGGGGTCTGAATACATTCCATGTCCACTGTACTTATTGTTAGTATCGACAAGTAGCAAATCAACTGCCACAGTTGACTAGTGGTCAGTATGACACTTGGAACAGTTATCTTTTAAAATAGTAGCAAATGTTTTTAAAGTCTTACAGCATGACAATTATTTGCAGCGTACGCATGATGTGGGCAGCCATTGCATCAGTTTGCTCGCTAATGTTAGTTGAGATTATGATCAAGGTTATTTTAAAAATCGATTAAACAACATTTTTATCAAAGTATTATAAAAGTCATGTACAGTATACAGTGGTGCCTTGAGATACAGTATATGTTCAATTTGTTCCGGGACTACGCTCGTTACTCAAAGCGCTGGAATCTCAAATCATATTTTCCCACTGAATTGACTGGAAATTTGAACAGTTTCAGTAACTAAAATATTTTCCCCAAAAAATTTATATATATATGTACAAATGCTGCCAAAACAAAGATATAATGTTCCACAACGCGATGCCCTGATCAGTTCATCATCAGTTGTGTACTTGTCTTCTCTCACTTCACCAATCAAGAAATCATTGTGCCAGCATCACCAACCACTTTGAAGGATGGAAACAATACAGCCTCTCTGTTTAAATGGGTTTAAAGGGAAAAAAATATGAAAACTGATCCCATTCTTCTGGCTTGTTACTGTCCACTTAAGTGTTTGCAAAGATGACCCGGAAGCCTCAGTGTGGGCATAGGTCAATTTCACAAGCAAATAACATATCGAAGTTAGCCTACGAGGCGAACTCCAGTGTTGTACCTGAACAAGTTCAATGAACAAAAGTTCATGAACTACTTCATATTTTGGGCGAATGTGCACTGAACTTAGTTCATTTCTGCCTGATTGTAATTGCTGTATATATACCATGACACGCAGAGGTGGGTAGAATAGCCAAATATTCTTATACTTAAGTAAGAGTACTCTTAGTTTAGATTAATATGACTCAAGTAAAAAAAAAAAGTAGTGCTCCAAGTATTTACAGTACTTGAGTAAGAGTAAGAAAGTATTCAGTGAAAAAACTACTCGAGTAACTGGTGAGTAAGTTCTGATTGAAGAAAAAAATTATAATAATAAAAAAATCAGAACATGAACGTCAAATAAAACAAAAAATTAATAATATATGGGAGTCCAGACACACCTGCCACCATTTGAAATTTTTAAGCGCCCAAAACCAGCCAGCCATGGAATGGGCCCTACAGAAACATTATTTGCTTTGTTCACTTAAATAACTGAATGAAGAACATGTTTGCTGACCAGACTTATCCATAGTATGCATGTGTGTGTGTGTGTGTGTGTGTGTGTGTGTGTGTGTGTGTGTGTGTGAGATGGAGAGAGAGAGAGAGAGCGCGATTACAGCTTGGCACGTATCCCCAAAATGCATGTTTTACAGTGACTTATGACCATAAAATAGGGTGAATGTTGCCATTTGCACTGCCAAAACAATAGAAACATCTGCAACTTACCGCAAGGTGTTTTCTCAAGTTAGAAGTGGACTGAAATATCCAATTTTGAGCAGACACAAGACTGCGCTGTATCATAAAGATGTTGCTTTTTGGAGTCTATAAAGTAAACACTGACGTGGCTGTTTTTTCCCAAAAAATGAATCACTTTGATTGGTCTGTGAAAGCTTTGTGTGCAGTCATGTGACTGCCTTGCGCCGTCTGATTGGTGAATTGGAGTCAAATGATACTAGTGGTAATGCTGGATTGGGAAAACGGCACCCTATGCGGAAGCCGAACATTAAGTCTAAAAATAGATCGCACACGCAATAATGGAAAAATAAGAGTAGCGAGCGCCATGTTGATCATTGTAACGCTGTAAAAGTATCGATTCTTCTCAACATAAATACGCAAGCAAAAGTAAAAAAAGCATGGTGCATTCAAACTATTCTGATAAGTACAATTTATCCAAAATATTACTTTAGTAAATGTAACGGAGTAAACGTAGTGCGTCACTCCACATCTCTGATGACATTCTTATGAAATGATTCTGACATATCTATATTTGACTCACTCACAATCGGATTAATTTAGCCAAATGTAAAAATGTGTCACTCTATTATGGCTATGATAAAGAAACATAATCATTCCTCTAATCCTAATTAAGCCCATGGCATGTTTCAAAATAGTGGGATGCTTACACGGCAGCATATTTTGAATGCTACAATACATGAAAGTAAACCCAATATAGACCAAACCTGGCATCAATGGGAGATTTCATTACAAAAAAAAACAAAAAACATTGCACTCCATTTATTTACCAAACACTAATCCCAATAAAATTTGGAGTCAAATGCAATGATTAAAGGAGGAAAACACCTGATATGAAAAGGTACCCTGAGTAGATGAACTCAATCTGCCCAATATACTGTATCACACCCTTTAATATTAAAAGAAATACAGAGAATCTATAGAGACAAAAATCATGGTTATGCTAGCGATAGGCCTCAGGTAAAATTGTTCAGGAATAATTATTTTGACCCCATATAAGTCAGGTATTTGGGGTCAGAGATAGTTGAATTGTTAAAAATCAAGTTTTTACTTTGACAGAAAATCTTAAACTCTTAAAATTGAATCTAGATAATTTGAAAAATGACACGAGCTGAAATGGAACACCTTATTCAAGTGACTCTAGAGCTCAGCTACCATGACCATTATGTATCAGATAATACCAATCACCCTGCAGCTGTCATTAACAAAAGCAATGCAGTGGAATCTCCAAGGTCAACTTCAACCCAAATTTTATGAATATAACTCAAACTTCACACCAAAACATTTAAGAGGTCAAATCATCAACATGCGAGATGTAAGCAAATCTCCTGAGACTGCTGAGCATCTCAAGGAAGAACTGTGTTTTTCTTTTGTGAATTCAGTACATAAGGGTATGAGTGATGGCAAAGAGGAAAATGTGATCATGACCACTGAACCACAAATGGAACTGACTGCAACTCTGGCTTGATTTACACTCCAGGTCCAAATGTTAATACTAATACTTTATACATAGTGTTCTTCTACGGACCCAAGGACACTGATAGCACTCATTCAGGAAATTGTATGGCTTGAAACTTGTATAGATACTGTAGAGGCCTAATCTGGTATAGTCATATCACCATTAAATAAAAATTAAATTCACTATTTATACCATAACAGAGAAAAACAGTGCACTTCCAGCAGAGGAAAGAAGCACTGATCTTCCATGAATCTTTGGTGATGTAATCCTGTGTTTAGGATTTCTCATATTTGGTCAAATAATCAGTCCTTACTTTTGTTTGAGACAGCAAAGAAAACAAAATGACAAGCAGACAGACATATCAGATAACATGGTCATTTTCAGCAAAAACAAACATGTAAGCCACATATAATTCAGTCGAAGCTCTTGAAACCGCAGAGCTGTTTTCTACGCCCGTGTGCATACGTCTGTGTGTGTGTGTGTGTGTGTGTGTGTGCGCGTCTGTGTGTGGGCGCTCATGCGCGCACATGTACTCCGCAACCCAGAAACATTTTATGCACACCGACACAATTTAATTTAGTTTAATCTCAGCTTTCCCACCGGGAATGTAACATATAATTAAACTTTATAGAACTTCCCTCCAGCTCGCGTGGAGAACGAGACTGTCTGACACATACACAACGCCAACACACAAAGACTGAGCATGCAAAATAATTAGTGTCGGTGCATCATAAAATCATTATGTAACTTTTGATTTAAAATTCATCACCTAAAAATAAATATTGATAAATCCCGAGTACACAGCAATGCATAATTGAAAGAACAGCACAGATAACCATGTTAACCGTAATACATCTTTTCTATTATATGAGAGTGGATGGATTTCATTGATTTGATCCTATGGTGTGTTATTTCTTCGTATGGGTAAATGCTGTGCTTGCAATAACAACTGTTATTAGGGATGATATGACAAAATTGGTTCTGTAGAGATTTGATTCAACATCGCAGTGTTTTGTTTAAAGCTGGGAAGCCTTACGTGATGCATTATTGGATTAGTGATGGGGTAACACGGTCATCTGTTGACGTGATGTAGCTTGCTTTGTGAACTGGATTTGTCCTTTTGTGGAAAAGAAGCTGGAAGGATGGTAATGCCTCAGTTACGCTGGGCTCAGGGTCTCAAGACATCACTTGGGAAACTGTTGTGTAACAACCGGGTGCATACGCTTTCGGATATACTGTACTTGTAGGCACCAGCAAACATGAGAGAGGTGATGTGTGTAGCTGTGTTCTTGCATCACACGCAGACATGAACTGGCGACCTGATGGATCTTGGAGCTTGGCTACATCCAGTGGCGTGTAAAGGTGTGCTGCTGCCCGGGGCCAAATAGCCGAAGGTGATGCCCCTTGAAAACTGATCGTCGACTGGGTGCAGCCCCCCCTCCCCCCCTTGCACACCACTGGCTCCATCCACCTCTGATGAGAAACAAAGACCTGTTCCTCTGAGGCCCCCAGCATCTCCCTCTCCTTGCCTCCCCTGACCCAGTTTAGCTGATTGATTACCACCCAGCTAGTCGATTGTATAAGACTGAACAAGCTCTTGTGAGTGTGCAAGTACACACAAAGGTCAGGATTAACTTGACCATTAAAACTTATTCGTAAGCACCTCTCCTATTGCTCTCTCAGAAGCCCTCTCTGATTCCGTTTCTTTTACTTTGTCCTCAAATTTTTACTTTACTATGACCTGAATGTCACAGCAAATAGAATTTGGAAGCGCACAATGCAGTACAAATATTGCGCAGTACATCAAGTGCTTTTCTAGCGGGATACAATAAATTCAACAGCGTTTTTTTTTTTTTTTTTTTTTTAGGCAAGGCCATTACCTCAACAGCATCCATCTGGGTCCCACATAGACACACAATAACAGAGTGTACTGCCAGTACTGCTCCTCACACCCCTTTCCCTTCCCTTTGGTCTTGCAAAGTCTGTGTCTCGCACAGCTACACGATTGGCTACACTTTTCCTACACTCGCTCTCATTAGCTCCACCCTTGATTGTAAAGCGATTACCAAATAATGAACCATTCCAGGTGATGTTCATTCATGTTTGACGCGCAAGGCAGAAATACCAATTTCTACTATAAGATGAATTTTAAATATGTCTGACTGACTTATTACTGTAGCTGCAACACAATAAACTATTATTTGATGCATCTCCATCTTCGAATTGGCAGCATGGTGGATCTAGTGGTTAGCATGTCTGCCTTGTCTGCCAGTTCTTACGTTAGGGGTTTCGAATATCAGTTCTGGCCTTCGTAAGAGTGGAGTTTTCATGTTCTTCCCGTGGTTGATTAAGTTTTCTCCGGGTAAAATATATATCCATCCATCCATCTATTTTCTATAGCGCTTCTCCTCATTAGGGTCATGAGAAAGCTTGAGCGCATCATAATTGACTTTGGGCGCGGGGCACGATATACCTTGGATAAGGTCCAGCTAAGCTGCGACTCTAATCGGGACAAGCGCTATAGAAAATGGCTAGATAGATGATATTCCTGGGAGTTTCTGAACATGTACTGAACGCAATGATGTTGGAAGAATACATTGGTCTTTGGTGCAACACATTAGTGATTTCTGGGCATACTAACTCAGATTAAGCCACAGGCTGTGAGTCGCTGGATCAGGAGGATGAAATCTCAGTTAAACCAGCGAAGACCACCGGCCAAGTTAGCCCATTCCCCATGCAGGCCCACATGGACATGAGTTAGCACACGTGCACACAATCATGTATAGATAATGTGTGAGCTTTGCACAGCCTCATAAAAGTCCTTTTGACCACTGTTCATTCATGTAGATTTTTTTCTGTCAGTCTGCTTTGATAAATATCCATATTTTATCTTTCTGTCGTCTTCTTGTTTTCTGTTAAGAGGTTGTCCTAATCCTCTTCACACGTTATTCTGCAGTATCTTTTCAACAGATAAAATCTTGTATAGTTCGAACAAGTGCTACAAGTTAGTTCACACAAGTAGAAGCACAATGGAGGAGGGCTGTAGAGTTCCCTGACTTTCATTTCAACACTTTCACCACCAGCCGTGGAGCAGGGCAAAGAGTACATTCATCACACGCACCATTTTATTGCTGCTCGCTCTGGCCTTTGTTTTCCAGTCTACTGACAACATAAACACTGGCCATTTATAAAGACGGATTAGGAGATACGACCACCACGCATAAAGTCTTGCTGTGCCCCTAAGGGTAACAATCCAGCTAACACCGCAAGCACTTTATCCCACAGGAAGGAGAGGGCTGAATTGTGATGAAAGATCCCAGACAGGAGGCCTGAGGAATTACTGAGTTACGCTCAATAGTTACAAATGCCCATCAAATATTCTTCCTACACAAAGTCACGAATGCTAAGTTTTGATTGACATTTAGATGCACTATCAGATGGATCATAATTTTAAAAAAAAAAAAGAAAAAGTTTTTGCTTTTATTGTCTGTTTCGTCTTCATACTCCCAGACAAGTAGAAGCCACTCTAGTTCAACACAGTTGTCATGATAATAAAAACTGGACTTCCTATTGGCCGAGCAGTAGATGGATTGGGGTCTACAAATTCACACTTAGATGAGACAGGGTCGGCCCCTAAAAACTGACTGAATTCAGTGAGTCAAGAAATAGAACAGGCTGCACGGTGGTCAACTGTTTAGCACATCTGCCTCACAGTTCTGGGGACTGGGGTTCAAATCCCCGCCTATGTGGAGTTTGCATGTTCTCCCCGTGCCTGCGTGGGTTTTCTCTGGGTGTGAATGTGAGTGCAAGTGGTTGTTTGTTTCTATGTGCCCTGCGATTGGCTGGCGACCAGTTCAGGCTGTATCCCGCCTCTCGCCCGAAGATTGCTGAGATAGGCTCCAGCACACCCGCGACCCGAGTGAGGATAAGCGGAACGGTAGATGAATGAATGAATGAACAAATAGAACACGGAAAGTGTGCAACAAGACTTGATGCCTGTTTTTTTGTTTTGTTTTGTAATGGGTGAAACGCATGTAAGTCAGTCAGTCAATCTTATTCATACAAGTTGTGCCTTGAGATAAGAGTTGAATTCATTCCGTGACCATGCTCATAACTCCAAACAAATCAAATCATCTTTCCTCACTGAAATTAATGGAAATGCCTTTAATCCATTCCAGCACCCCCACCCCCAAAAAAAACATTTTTGTGTTTGTGTTTTTAATACTTTACAATATATAAATTTACAAAACACAGATTAAATAAATATAACAAAGAATTAAACAGTTTGTGTATCATGATTTAATGCTGCAATCTAATTTATTGTGCTGTTCCTTCTGGTGTGCTCACCTTGGCCACTGGAATGCACAAAAATACTGTACAGTCATGCAGACACAAACAAAAAACAGACTTTTTCTTCTACTACTACTGGAAATGACTCAGTAAGATACTGTAATGTTAGTCATTTTGTATATAAATAATAGATAATAAAAAGTAATCGAAACAAATACAATAATAATAAAATATAATATATAATAATAATAAAAATTTTAAATAATATATGCCTGTGAGTATTGTTAAATTATCGTTCTAAATGTGTTGCTCCACCATTTGTATTCAAATAGCCGTTTCTTCTAAAACCGCAACTATCTCTGCTAACCGTTAGAATCTCAGCGCCGTTTAGCAATATTTCTTAGCATTAAGCTACAATGACTTTTTCATCAGGCAATAGCTGTGTTGTTTAAAATACAGAAGGTGTACGTCTCTTTCTTTTATGTTTAGTGTCCTAGTAAACTTCAACTGGGAGTGGCATTAAACAGCGTGGAGCCTCCTTTTTGATGAATTTTTCAATATTTGGTAAATTGCTGGCTGCTTATTGTGAAGTGAATTGAACTGAATTCACTGCCACCATACAGCACTCGTATGTCAAGTTTCCGCTTACAAATGAAAGCAAAATCTTGCCCAAATGACGGCTCGTATCTCAAAAACTTCGAAGTAGAGTCAGTCGTATCTCAAGGCATCACTGTATAGCACTATAGTGCTTTACTTTGCTAAAAAACAAAGACAAACATTTTAAAGTTAATGAATATATAGTTAATCCATCCGTTTTCAGCCTATCCCAGCTGATTTTGAATGAGAGGTGGGGTACACCCTAAACAATCGCAGGGAAAAACAATTCACACTCACACCTATGGAAAAGTCAGTCTTCGATTTACATAATTAAGAAGCATGTTTTTGCGGTGTGGGTGGAAACCCGGACCTGGAAAAAACCCACACAAGCACAAGGAGAACATGCAAACTCTACCCAGGAAAGCCAGAGCCCAGATTTGAACCCCTGACCTCAGAACTGAGAAAAGGATGTGCTAAACACTCGTCCATGATGCCACCAAAGTTAATCCACACATCCATTTTCTGAGCCACTTATCCACACTAGGGTCGCTCACTATAGTCCGAGAGCCTATCCCAGCTATCTTCGGGCAGGAGGCGGGGTACACCCTGAACTGGTTGCCAGCCAATCGCAGGGCACACATAAAGAAACAACCATTCACACTACGGGCAATTTAGAGTCTTCAATCAACCTACCACGCATGTTTTTGGGATGTGAGAGAGAGAGACCCCCACACAGGTACAGGGAGAACATGCAAACTCCACACAGGCAGGGCCGGGAATTGAACCCCGGTCCTCAGAACTGTGAGGCAGACGCTCTAACCAGTCGCTCACCGTACAATAAAAGTCCTGAAATGTCCTAAATTGTGGTAGATTTATGTTAGAAATAAATGGCAGGAGAATAAGACTCATTTTAAAATGGGTTGCAATGATGAATCAACCGGAATACAATTAAATGTTGCCATTTTTGTTTTTACAGTGGGTGGTTTCCAGTGGTGAAACAGCATTAGTGTCATTGTGGAGGACATTTTAATTGGAGCCGATGAGACTGCTCACACTTTGGCAATCCGGGAGAGAATGTTGCCACCAGTGTATGAATTGAAGTGCGGAATGAGGAATAATTCTTAAAAATAAAGTACACACTGTTGTGTTTATATTTACTTTCCCTGACATGGGTGCAGCATGCTTTCATTATTCCTTGCTGTTGACAAGCATAACACAAAAATCTTTTGACTCAATTTAACAAGTGGGTTGAAGAGATCAGCCAGCCATCTGATGCCAGATTAAGTTTCCCCAATGAGCAACACTAAATAAAGATGGCAAATAACAGCTATTGTCCTTATTATTTTGCAGTTCTCTAATTTCCCATATGAGGGCGTGGTATAAAACCGTGACGGCAGAGAACAAGATGCTGGCATTGCTGACATTATAAAAGATCAAAGAGATCTGAAAGGTCGCCGTTGCCATATTGCCTTTCTCTGTGGTATTGACACTTGGTATTTCTGTGATCTTTTGCTCTAATTAAAAAAAAAAAGAAGAAAACAGTTGCCAAGACTGCAACTCAGTTGTTTGTGTGGTGGCTGTATTCATGTTGTCTTCTTAGATGACAGCATAGGCTGTAAAGTCCCAAGAGTGAATAAAAGGACCCCAAGAATTTGAGAGATCTGTAGATTATTATTTATTTTTTTTACTGACCTGTTTTAACAAGCGAGAAAAGTGTAAAAAAAATAAATAAATAAAAATTAAATACTTGATTGAAATGTAATATTTTGACAACAAAAATACAGTTCACCTCCCCTTGCCTCAAAAACGGTTTGATTTCTTAACTTCTACCACTCAATACCGACACATTGTTATCACTACCAAGCCTCATTATTGGTGCATTTATCCGTAGGTCTCTGTTTCCGTTGTTAGGTAGGAGTTAGCTGACATTATTGTCATATCAAAGAAAACTAATTTGCAATCTGTTAAAGATCAGACTCACGTACTGTACTGCATGTGTTTAATATAGGGGTTTACCATGTGATGAAACCTAACTTCGTTTGCTTCAGAACTAATGGGGGCCAAATCTGCTGTAGAGTAATACGTCGCTCTGAGCTTTCCTATTTGTCCATTTCAATTTGCCTTGTGCTTCATAATGTTTGCGTTGCAATTTAAATGGTCATTTAAAATTCAGCCATTAATATCAACTTGATCTTAAATCTGCTACAGAAATGTAAACGCATTGCCTGTATGTACAGTACATGGGTCTTTTCAGTGATCATAAAACGTCAACAGTATCATGCAGTAATATCCACATCACCCATGGGTAAGTCGCCAAAGCTATCATGACAAAGGCAAAAAGTAAGCAGAGCTGCAATTAGTTCTGTTGGATGAATAGATTAATGTTGGCTAATAGTGGGAGCTTCTGATAACAGGCACATGCTTGATTGCTTGGGGAAGTTGTCAGCGCGGTGGGCTGAGGGGGCATATTTGTGTTTGGTGATGTGTCCGTGCACCACACACAAACACAGTGTAGTGTATGAACTCTTGCCTCCATGAATAAAAATGTTTTAGTTGTCTTTACGGGAAATTGCCTTTTTAAACACTCTGGGCTCTGCTTCCATAAGTAGAAGTCACTGTAGTCCAGAGGTTTGCAGTAACACTCTAATTCTGCTCTGCAATAAAATATGACGTCGTGTCATTGACACGCCTCACAAAACAATCCTGTGCATGGGTGAATTATTAACAGCACTACTATTAACTCCATTATATTGACCCAAGTAACATTTTGAATCAATTGTACTTGTCAGAGTAGTTGTAATGAAGCAAACCTTTTACTTTTAGTCGAGTATTTAAGTTAAGAAAAAACTGTACTTTTACTGCGTTTGCGTGCGCGATCTATTTTCAGACTTTGGTTTTCAACTTCCGCATCGGGTGCCGTTGCTCAAATCCGCCGTGATGACCACAGTGATGTTTGACTCAAGCTCACCAATCAAACTACACAAGAAACACAATGTCCTCTACTGGGCTTCATGGGCCATTCAGTCGTGACAGCCCCGCACCAATCATATGTTTACATTACAGACTACGAAAAACAACAGCTTTAACATGTATTGGAGTTTTGTTACTGCCCAAACTTGGAAATTTCAGCCCATTTCTAACTTGAGAAAACACTAGAGGTGGGACCAAGTCATTGCTTTGCAAGTCGCAAGTCTTAAGTCTTTGCCCTCAAGTTCTGTGTCAAGACCCAAGTCGAGACATGCAAGTCCTGAGTCAAGGCGCAAGTCCTAGACTTTGAGTTTCGAGTTCTTTCGAGTCATTTTCCAACCTAATAAAAATATACAGCGGCTGAAATAAGTATTTAACACGTCACCATTTTTCTCACTATATATACTTCCAGGCACGGTGGCCGACTGGTTAGAGCGTCAGCCTCACAGTTCTGAGGACCCGGGTTCCATCCCCGGCCCCGCCTGTGTGGCGTTTGCATGTTCTCCCCGTGCCTGCGTGGGTTTTCTCCAGGCACTCCGGTTTCCTCCCACATCCCCAAAACATGCATGAATTGGAGACTCTAAATTGCCCGTAGGTGTGAATGTGAGTGCAAATGGTTGTTTGTTTGTATGTGCCCTGCAATTGGCTGGCAACCAGTTCAGGGTGTACCCCGCCTCCTGCCCGATGATAGATGGGATAGGCTCCAGCACACCCGCGACCCGAGTGAGGAGAAGCGGCTCAGAAAATGGATGGATGTATATATAATTCCAACGGTGCAATTGACCTGAAAATTTCACCAGATGTTGGGAACAACCCAAGTAATCCATACATACAAAGAAAGTAGAAAAAATAAGCTCAGAAATTAAAGTGTGTGTAAAAATGTGCAATGACACAGGGGAAAATGTTGCTGTAAGGCCCTATGCATGTGGTGTTGTTTTTTTGGTGTTTTTTTTATTTTATTTTTTTGGTGGCATGTGTGTGTGGACTCCCATTGAACATGAGTCCGAATGTGATCTGTAACATCTGAACACAGCCACATGCCAGTTATAAGAGGGAGTGCAACAAGATTTATTTTTATTTATTTTATTTAAACTTGGCGACACGGTGGGCAATGTGTGCGCGAATGGTTGTTTGTTTATATGTGCCCTGCAATTGGCTGGCGACCAGTTCGGGTGTACCCCGCCTCTCGCCCGGGGATAGCTGGGATTGGCTCCAGTCCCCGCCCGCCCCCGTAACCCTTGTGAGGATAAAGCGGTACAGACAGTGGATGGATGGATGGGTGATTTAAACTTTATTTAACCAGGCAAAAGACCAATTAAAACATATCTCTTTTGCAATGGTGACCTGGCCACAAAGGTAGCAAGTTAAACGACAAGTCCAAGTCAATCAAATTCAAGTTTATGACAGTTCCGTTGTTATTTTATAAAGATTTAATGTATTATTGTTTTAGTTATAGTTGCACACCTGAAGTTGCACATTCCTTCCACATCTGCTCTAGTCCAATGCTCAGTCAGGCTTCGCCCCAGTCATTGTGGGGCTTGTAAAAAATTAAATAATAATAAATAATACAATCAAAGAAATAAAGTATATGTGCGGTGGCATATACATTACTCACTTGAACGAGACCCTAAAAATAGGCTAATTTCAGCGAGAGAAGAGATTTGATGTGTACAAGCAGCTGTAATTCTGATTCTTGATCCTTGGGGTATTTCGACAAAAGCATGCCACAGACATGTTATTATAATAACACCGGGAACTTGTTTAAATTGTGAAAAAAAGCACAATAGGCCTCCTTTAAGACAAATTTGTCCGTTTGCCGAACCCAGACATGTGCTGTAATTGTAGGAGGTTGACGCCAGAAATAAATGGCAGGTTTGGGAAGACTGAAGTAAAGAATGAAGATGAGTTTTAAAATGGGCCAAAGTGGTAACTCAATGTGTCCCAGTGAACGTGAACTATGAATTCAGTCGGAGTTGAATCCTACTGAAAACAGCTTGACAGCTTATGAATCGTAAACCTTCCCTTTCTAACATCCCATCTCACCTCTTAGGCCACATGTTGCTGTTTTCCTTCTGTCGGGAGCACTTCTCCTGGACCAAATCACTTTAAGCAAATGAAACAGACAGGGCTTGTCCAGATAATACACATATAAATTGTTAAATTCACTTTGAAAATTGTTTGTGGGTCAACATGATGTACATATATAATGTTATGTAGGCCTACACAGTATGCACTGGCCTGACATATCTCCCCCCTCCCCCCCAGTAAACGCGTGATAGGCTGTTGCAGATTAGGTTCCCGTAAATCATAATCACACCATTGTTTCTTTACATTTTTAATGCCTTATAAAGAATTGAACATTAGCATTTCTGAACACAAACTAATAGCTACTATGATAAAATAAAGTACAAATGAAAAAATGTTTGTTTTTAGAGATCCGTCTCTCAAGGGGTGGGGCACAATCATCGTGGTGGGCGGGTACGGCCCCCTATGGGTCGCCCATGGCGACGGTTGTGCAGTACGAGCCACAGAGTGTCAAATATAACTTCCCCTGAATGGAATCAGCAGTATCTATTTGTATAATGAAGACAAACTAGGTCTGGATGTTTTATTTAACTGGTGCTCATTGTGAGATGCAATACAATCCAGCTGTAAAAACATCAACTCAATCTTGATGCTCCTTCATCATCATCCAACGGTTGCCAAGATACACAAAAATAGAATCTAAAAACACAAGCTGTACACAAGTGCATATTTGGAATTCATATCATTATATGCGTGTTCTGACAGCTAGCTAGCTGCCAATTAGCACAAGTTATATTTTGATTGAGATTAATTCAATCAAAAGACATCTTGAGGCTCTATGGATTTTTTCTTTTCCACCATCTGTTCGGCTCATGATTTCCTGGAACTATAAAGCAATACTGACCAGCTAGTCTCGTCTTGGTTATTTTGACGATATTGTCAGTCAGTCAAATATATACATGTGGTACATAGTGAGAGAATTATCACTGACTTCTTCTTCTTTCTTCTTTTCCTTTCGGCTTGTCCCGTTAGGGGTCGCCACAGCGCGTCATCCTTTTCCGTCTCCTGCATCCTCCTCTCGAACACCAACTGCCATCATGTCTTCCCTCACGACATCCATCAACCTTCTCTTTGGTCTTCCTCTAGCTCTCTTGCCTGGCAGATCCATCCTCATCATCCTTCTACCAATATACTCACTCTCTCTCCTCTGGACGTGTCCAAACCATTGAAGTCTGCTCTCTCTAACTTTGTCTCCAAAACATCGAACCTTGGCTGTCCCTCTGATGAGCTCATTTCTAATTTTATCCAACCTGGTCACTCCGAGAGCGAACCTCAACATCTTCATTTCCGCCACCTCCAGCTCTGCTTCCTGTTTTCTCTTCAGTGCCACTGTCTCTAATCCATACATCATGGCTGGCCTCACCACTGTTTTATAAACTTTGCCCTTCATCCTAGCAGAGACTCTTCTGTCACATAACACACCTGACACCTTCCTCCACCCGTTCCAATCTGCTTGGACCCGTTTCTTCACTTCCTGACCACACTCACCATTGCTCTGGACGGTTGACCCCAAGTATTTAAAGTCCTCTACCCTTGCCATCTCTTCTCCCTGTAGCCTCATTCTTCCCCCACCACCCCTCTCATTCATGCACATATATTCTGTTTTACTTCGGCTAATCTTCATTCCTCTTCTTTCCAGTGCATGCCTCCATCTTTCTAACTGTTCCTCCAGCTGCTCCCTGCTTTCACTGCAGATCACAATGTCATCTGCAAACATCATGGTCCACGGGCATTCCAGTCTAACCTCATCAGTCAGCCTATCCATCACCACTGCAAAAAGGAAGGGGCTCAGGGCTGATCCCTGATGCAGTCCCACGTCCACCTTAAATTCTTCTGTCACACCGACAGCACACCTCAGCGCTGTTCTGCTGCCCTCGTACATGTCCTGTATTATTCTAACATACTTCTCTGCCACTCCAGACTTCCGCATGCAGTACCACAGTTCCTCTCTGGGTACTCTGTCATAGGCTTTCTCTAGATCTACAAAGACACAATGTAGCTCCTTCTGACCTTCTCTGTACTTTTCCATCAACATCCTCAAGGCAAATAATGCATCTGTGGTACTCTTTCTAGGCATGAAACCATACTGTTGCTCGCAAATACTCACTTCTGTCCTGAGTCTAGCCTCCACTAGTCTTTCCCATAACTTCATTGTGTGGCTCATCAACTTTATTCCTCTATAGTTGCCACAGCTCTGCACATCACCTTTGTTCTTAAAAATGGGCACCAGTACACTTTTCCTCCATTCCTCAGGCATCTTCTCACGCACTAGAATTCTATTGAACAAGCTGGTCAAAAACTCCACAGCCACCTCTCCTAGATGCTTCCATACTTCCACAGGAATGTCATCAGGACCAACTGCCTTTCCATTTTTCATTCTCTTTAATGCCTTTCTAACTTCCCCCTTACTAATCATTGCCACTTCCTGGTCCACCACACTTGCCTCTTCTACTCTCCCTTCTCTATCATTTTCCTCATTCATCAACTCCTCGAAGTATTCTTTCCA